>NC_041390.1:243955867-244024503 GCF_002162155.2 Triticum dicoccoides | reverse complement strand
AATGGGCCTATTGGGCCTTAGTGGAGAAGAGAGAGGGCAGCCAAGAGGTGGCGCGCGGCCCCCCTTGCCCAGTCCGAATTGGACAAGGGAAGGGGGCGGCGGCCCCCCTCTCCTTCCTTCTCTCCACCTCCTCCTTCCCCCCTTCTCCTATTCCTACTAGGAAAGGAGGAGTCCTACTCCCTGTGGGAGTAGGACTCCCCCCTTGGCGCGCCCTCCCTAGCCGGCCGCCTCTCCCCCCTTGCTCCTTTATATACAGGGGCAAGGGGGCACCTCTAGACACACAAGTTGATCTATTGATCTATTCTAGCCGTGTGCGGTCCCCCCTCCACCATATTCCACCTCGGTCATATCGTAGCGGTGCTTAGGTGAAGCCCTGTGTCGGTAGCAACATCATCACCATCACGACGCCATTGTGCTGACATAACTCTCCCGTGAAGCTTTGCTGGATCGGAGTTCGTGGGACGTCATCGAGCTGAATGTGTGCTGAACTCGGAGGTGTCATACATTCGGTACTTGGATCGGTCGGATCATGAAGACGTACAACTACATCAACCGTGTTGTCCTAACGCTTCTGCTTTTGGTCTACGAGGGTACATGTACGATACTCTCCCCTCTTGTTGCTATGCATCACCATGATCCTGTGTGTGCGTGGGAATTTTTTTGAAATTACTATGTTCCCCAACAGTGGCATCCAAGCCTGGTTTTATGCGTAGATGTTATATGCACGAGTAGAACACAAGTGAGTTGTGGGCGATACAAGTCATCCTGCTTACCAGCATGTCATACTTTGGTTCGGCGGTATTATTGGATGAAGCGGCCCAGACCGACATTACGCGTACGCTTAGGCGAGACTGGTTCTACCGACGTGCTTTGCACATAGGTGGCTGGCGGGTGTCAGTTTCTCCAACTTTAGTTGAACAGAGTGTGGCTACACCCGGTCCTTGAGAAGTTTAAAACAACACTAACTTGACGAACTATCGTTGTGGTTTTTGATGCGTAGGTAAGAACTATTCTTACACAGCCCGTAGCAGCCACGTAAGACTTGCAACAACAAAGTAGAGGACGTCTAACTTGTTTTTGCAGGGCATGTTGTGATGTGATATGGTCAAGGCATGATGCTATAATTTATTGTATGAGATGATCATGTTTTGTAACCGAGTTATCGGCAACTGGTAGGAGCCATATGGTTGTTGCTTTATTGTATGCAATGCAATTGCCCTGTAATTGCTTTACTTTATCACTAAGCGGTAGCGATGGTCGTAGAAGCAATAGTTGGCGAGACGACAACGATGCTACGATGGAGATCAAGGTGTCACGTCCGTGACAATGGTGATCATGACGGTGCTTAGGAGATGGAGATCACAAGCACAAGATGATGATGGCCATATCATATCACTTACATTGATTGCATGTGATGTTTATTTTTTATGCATCTTATTTTTCTTAGATCAACGGTAGCATTATAAGATGATCTCTCACAAAATTTTAAGGTATAAGTGTTCTCCCTGAGTATGCACCGTTGCAAAAGTTCTTCGTGCTGAGACACCACGTGATGATCGGATGTGATAAGCTCTACATTCACATACCACGGGTGCAAAACAGTTGCACACGCGGAATACTCGGGTTAAACTTGACGAGCCTAGCATATGCAGATATGGCCTCAGAACACTAAGACCGAAAGGTCGAGCGTGAATCATATAGTAGATATCATCAACATAATAATGTTCACCATTGAAACTACTCCATCTCATGTGATGATCAGACATGGTTTAGTTGATTTGGATCACGTGATCACTTAGATGATTAGAGGGATGTCTATCTAAGTGGGAGTTCTTAAGTAATATAATTAATTGAACTTAAATTTATCATGAACTTAGTACCTGATAGTATATTGCTTGTCTATGTTGTTGTAGATAGATGACCCGTGCTTTTGTTCCATTGAATTTTAATGCATTCCTTGAGAAAGCAAAGTTGAAAGATGATGGTAGCAATTACACGGACTGGGTCCGTAACTTGAGGATTATCCTCATTGCTGCACAGAAGAATTACGTCCTGGAAGCACCGCTAGGTGCCAGACCTGCTGCAGGAGCAACACCAGATGTTATGAATGTTTGGCAGAGCAAAGCTGATGACTACTCGATTGTTCAGTGTGCCATGCTTTACGGCTTAGAACCGGGACTTCAACGACGTTTTGAACGTCATGGAGCATATGAGATGTTCCAGGAGTTGAAGTTAATATTTCAAGCAAATGCCCGGATTGAGAGATATGAAGTCTCCAATAAGTTCTACAGCTGCAAGATGGAGGAGAATAGTTCTGTCAGTGAACATATACTCAAAATGTCTGGGTATAACGATCACTTAATTCAACTGGGAGTTAATCTTCCGGATGATAGTGTCACTAACATAATTCTTCAATCACTGCCACCAAGCTACAAAAACTTCATGATGAACTATAATATGCAAGGGATGAATAATACAATTCCCGAGCTCTTCGCAATGCTAAAGGCTGCGGAGGGAGAAATCAAGAAGGAGCATCAAGTGTTGATGGTCAACAAGACCACCAGTTTCAAGAAAAAGGGCAAAGGGAAGAAGAAGGGGAACTTCAAAAAGAACAACAAACAAGTGGTTGCTCAAGAGAAGAAACCCAAGTCTGGACCTAAACCTGAGACTGAGTGCTTCTACTACAAGCAGTCTGGTCACTCAAAGCGGAACTGTCCCAAGTATTTGGCGGATAAGAAGGATGGCAAGGTGAACAAAGGTATATGTGATATACATGTTGTTGATGTGTACCTTACTAATGCTCGCAGTAGTACCTAGGTATATGATACTGGTTCTGTTGCTAATATTTGCAACTTGAAACAGGGACTACGGATCAAGCGAAGATTGGCTAAGGACGAGGTGACGATGCGCGTGGGAAATGGTTCCAAAGTCGAAGTGATCGCAGTCAACACGCTACCTCTACATCACCCTCGGGATTAGTTTTAGACCTAAATAATTGTTATTTGGTGCCAGCATTGAGCATGAACATTAATATCTGGATCTTGTTTGATGCGAGATGGTTATTCATTTAAATTAGAGAATAATGGTTGTTCTATTTATATGAGTAATATCTTTTATGGTCATGCACCCTTGAAGAGTGGTCTATTTTTGTTAAATCTCGATAGTAGTGATACACATATTCATAATATTGAAGCCAAAAGATGCAGAGTTGATAATGATAGTGCAACTTATTTGTGGCACTGCCGTTTAGATCATATTGGTATAAAACGCATGCAGAAACTCCATACTGATGGACTTTTGGAATCACTTGATTATGAATCACTTGGTACTTGCGAGCCATGCCTCATGGGAAGATGACTAAAATGCTGTTCTCCGGTACAATGGAGAGAGCAACAGATTTGTTGGAGATCATACATACTGATGTATGTGGTCCGATGAATGTTGAGGCTCGCGGCGGGTATCGTTATTTTCTCACCTTCACAGATGATTTCAGCAGATATGGGTATATCTACTTAATGAAACATAAGTCTGAAACATTTGAAAAGTTCAAAGAATTTCAGAGTGAAGTGGAAAATCATCATAACAAGAAAATAAAGTTTCTACGATCTGATCATGGAGGAGAATATTTGAGTTACGAGTTTGGTCTACATTTGAAACAATGCAGAATAGTTTCGCAACTCACGCCACCCGGAACACCACAGCGTAATGGTGTGTTCGAACATCTTAATCGTACTTTACTAGATATGGTGCGATCTATGATGTCTCTTACCTATTTACCGCTATCATTTTGGGGATATGCTTTAGAGACTACTGCATTCATGTTAAATAGGGCACCATCGAAATCCGTTGAGACGACGCCTTATGAACTGTGGTTTGGCAAGAAACCAAAGTTGTTGTTTCTTAAAGTTTGGGGCTGCGACGCTTATGTGAAAAATCTTCAACCTGATAAGCTCAAACCCAAATTGGAGAAATGTGTCTTCATAGGATACCCAAAGGAAACTGTTGGGTACACCTTCTATCATAGATCTGAAGGCAAGACTATTGTTGCTAAATTTGGATCCTTTCTAGAGAAGGAGTTTATCTCGAAAGAAGTGAGTGGGAGGAAAGTAGAACTTGATGAGGTAACTGTACCTGCTCCCTTATTGGAAAGTATTTCATCACAGAAACCGGTTCCTGTGACACCTACACCAATTAGTGAGGAAACTAATGATGATGATCATGAAGTTTCAGATCAAGTTACTACCGAACCTCGTAGGTCAACCAGAGTAAGATCTGCACCAGAGTGGTACGGTAATCCGGGAGGTCATGTTACTAGACCATGACGAACCTACAAACTATGAGGAAGCGATGATGAGCCCAGATTCCGCAAAATGGCTTGAGGCCAAGAAATCTGAGATAGGATCCATGTATGAGAACAAAGTGTGGACTTTAGTTGACTTGCCCGATGATCGGCAAGCCATCGAAAATAAATGGATTTTCAAGAAGAAGACAGATGTTGACGGTAATATTACTGTCTACAAAGCTCGACTTGTTGCAAAAGGTTTTCGACAAGTTCAAGGAGTTGACTACGATGAGACCTTCTCACCCACAGCGATGCATAAGTCTGTCTGAATCATGTTAGCAATTTCTGCATTTTATGATTATCAAATTCGGCAAATGGATGTAAAGACTGCATTCCTGAATGGATTTCTGGAAGAAGAGTTGTATATGATGCAACCTGAAGGTTTTGTCGATCCAAAGGGAGCTAACAAAGTGTGCAAGCTCCAGTGATCCATTTATGGACTGGTGCAAGCCTCTCGGAGTTGGAATAAACGTTTTGATAGTGTGATCAAAGCATATGGTTTTATACAGACTTTTGGAGAAGCCTATATTTACAACAAAGTGAGTGGGAGCTTTGTAGCATTTCTAATATTATATGTGGATGACATATTCTTGATTGGAAATGATATAGAATTTCTGGGTAGCATAAAAGGATACTTGAATAAGATTTTTTTCAATGAAAGACCTCGGTGAAGCTGCTTACATATTGGGCATCAAGATCTATAGAGATAGATCAAGACGCTTGATTGGACTTTCACAAAGCACATACCTTGACAAAGTTTTGAAGAAGTTCAAAGTGGATTAGGCAAAGAAAGGATTCTTGCATGTGTTACAAGGTGTGAAATTGAGTAAGACTCAATGCCCGACCACTGCAGAAGATAGAGAGAAAATGAAAGGTGTTCCCTATGCTTTAGCCATAGGCTCTATCATGTATGCAATGTTGTATACCAGACCTGATGTGTGCCTTGCTATCAGTCTAGCAAGGAGGTACCAAAGTAATCCAGGAGTGGATCACTAGACAGTGGTCAAGAACATCCTGAAATACCTGAAAAGGACTAAGGATATGTTTTTTTCTCGTTTCTGGAGGTGACAAAGAG
The DNA here is from genome assembly GCF_002162155.2 of Triticum dicoccoides. Taxonomy (NCBI): domain Eukaryota; kingdom Viridiplantae; phylum Streptophyta; class Magnoliopsida; order Poales; family Poaceae; genus Triticum; species Triticum dicoccoides. Next base: position 244,019,086 of record NC_041390.1, on the reverse strand, counting down.
CTCATCGTAAATGGTTACGTTGATGCAAGCTTTGACACTGATCCGGACGATTCTAAATCGCAAACCGGATATGTGTTTATTATGCATGCTAGAATTGTATTAACCGGAAACATAATACTTGTGTGAATACATAGACAAACAGAGTGTCACTAGTATGCCTCTACTTGACTAGCTCGTTGATCAAAGATGGTTATGTTTCCTAGCCATAGACATGAGTTTTCATTTGATTAATGGGATCACATCATTAGGAGAATGATGTGATTGACTTGACCCATTCCGTTAGCTTAGCACTTGATCGTTTAGTATTCTGCTATTGCTTTCTTCATGACTTATACATGTTCCTATGACTATGAGATTATGCAACTCCCGTTTACCGGAGGAACACTTTGTGTGCTACCAAACGTCACAACGTAACTGGTTGATTATAAAGGTCCTATACAGGTGTCTCCAAAGGTACTTGTTGGGTTGGCGTATTTCGAGATTAGGATTTGTCACTCCGATTGTCGGAGAGGTATCTCTGGGCCCACTGAGTAATGCACATCACTATAAGCCTTGCTAGCATTGTAACTAATGAGTTAGTTGCGGGATGATGTATTACGGAATGAGTAAAGAGACTTGCCGGTAACGAGATTGAACTAGGTATTGAGATACCGACGATCGAATCTCGGGCAAGTAACATACCGATGACAAAGGGAACAACGTATGTTGTTATGCGGCTTGACCGATAAAGATCTTCATAGAATATGTAGGAGCCAATATGAGCATACATGTTCCGCTATTGGTTATTGACCAGAGACATGTCTCGGTCATGTCTACATAGTTCTCGAACCTGTAGGGTCCGCACGCTTAAAGTTAGATGACGATCGGTATTATGACTTTTGTGTTTTGATGTACCGAAGGTAGTTCGGAGTCCCGGATATGATCACGGACATGACGAGGAGTCTCGAAATGGTCGAGACATAAAGATTGATATATTGGAAGCCTATATTTGGATAGCGGAAGTGTTTCGGGTGAAATCAGGATTTTACCGGAGTACCGGGGGTTACCCCCCCCCCCACCGGGGAAGTAATGCGCCTATTGGGCCTTAGTGGAGAAGAGAGAGGGCAGCCAAGAGGTGGCACGCGGCCCCCCTTGCCCCAGTCCGAATTGGATAAGGGAAGGGGGCGGCGGCCCCCCTCTCCTTCCTTCTCTCCACCTCCTCCTTCCCCCCTTCTCCTATTCCTACTAGGAAAGGAGGAGTCCTACTCCCGGTGGGAGTAGGACTCCCCCCTTGGCGCGCCCTCCCTGGCCGGCTGCCTCTCCCCCCTTGCTCCTTTATATACGGGGGCAAGGGGGGCACCTCTAGACACACAAGTTGATCTACTGATCTATTCGAGCCGTGTGCGGTGCCCCCCTTCACCATATTCCACTCGGTCATATCATAGCGGTGCTTAGGCGAAGCCCTGCGTCGGTAGCAACATCATCACCGTCACCACGCCGTCGTGCTAACAGAACTCTCCCATGAAGGTCTGCTGGATCGGAGTTCGCGGGATGTCATCAAGCTGAACGTGTGTTGAACTCGGAGGTGTCGTACGTTCGGTACTTGGATCGGTCGGATCGTGAAGACGTACGACTACATCAACCGCCTTGTGCTAACGCTTCCGCTTTCGGTCTACGAGGGTACATGGAGGATACTCTCCCCTCTCATTGCTATGCATCACCATGATCCCGTGTGTGCGTAGGATTTTTTTTGAAATTACTACGTTCCCCAACATAGACATGACCGAGACTCGTCTCCGGTCAATAACCAATAGCGGAACCTGGATGCTCATGTTGGCTCCTACATATTCTACAAAGATCTTTATCAGCCAAACCGCATAACAACATATGTTGTTCCCTTTTTCATCTGTATGTTACTTGCCCGAGATTCGATCGTCGGTATCTCTTTCTATTTTCATTCTTTATAGAACCAATGACTGAGGCATAGGGAATGACTTTATAGAACCAATTACTGAGGCATAGGGAATGACTTTTCATTCTCTGTCTATTTTCTGCCGTGGTCGGGTTTTGAGTCTTCACTCAACTTCACACCTTACAACACAGGCAAGAACTCCTTCTTTGACTTTTCCATTTTGAACTACTTCAAAATCTTGTCAAGGTATGTACTCATTGAAAATATATCAAGCATCTTGATCTATCTCTATAGATCTTGATGCTCAATATGTAAATAGCTTCATCGAGGTCTTTCTTTGAAAAACTCTTTTCAAACACTCCTTTATGCTTTCCATAAAATTCTACATTATTTATGATCAACAATATGTCATTCACATATACTTATCAGAAATGTTCTAGTGCTCCCACTCACTTTCTTGTAAATACAGACTTCATCGCAAGTCAGTATAAAACCATATGCTTTGATCACTTTATCAAAGCATATATTTGTTGGGGAACGTAGTAATTTCAAAAAAAAATCCTACGCACACGTAGGATCATGGTGATGCATAAACCCGAGAGGGGAGAGTGTCGTCCATGTACCCTCGTAGACCGTTAAGCGGAAGTGTTATGACAACGCGGTTGATGTAGTCATACGTCTTCATGATCGACCGATCCTCAGTACCGAGCATATGGCACCTTCGCGTTCAGCACACGTTCAGCTTGGTGACGTCTCGCGTACTCACGATCCAGTTGAGATCGGGGAACAGTTTCGTCAGCACGACGGTGTGGTGATGATGTTGATGAAGCTACTGCAGCAGGGCTTCACCTAAACACCGCTACAGTATGACCGAGGTGGATTATGGTGGAGGGGGGCACCGCACATGGCTGGAGAGATCTCAATGATAAACTTGTGTGTCTAGAGGTGCCCCCTGCCCCCGTATATGAAGGAGCAAGGGGGAGGCGGGCGGCCAGAAGGAGGCGCGCCAAGACGAGTCCTACTCCCACCGGGAGTAGGACTCCCTCCTTTCCTAGTTGGAGAAGGGGGGAGGAGGAGGGAGAGGGGAAGGAAAGGGGGGCGCCCCCCCCCTCCCTCCTTGTCCAATTCGGACTATAGGGAGAGGAGGCGCGTGGCCTGCCCTGGCTGCCCCCCCTCTCTTCCACTAAGGCCCATCTTGGCCCATTAAACCCCCGGGGGGGTTCCGGTAACCCCCGGTACTCCGGTAAAATCCCGATTTCACCCGGAACACTTCCGATATCCAAATATAGGCTTCCAATATATAAATCTTTATGTCTCGGCCATTTCGAGACTCCTCGTCATGTCCGTGATCACATCCGGGACTCCGAACTACCTTCGGTACATCAAAACATATAAACTCATAAAACCGATCGTCACAGAACTTTAAGCGCGCGGACCCTACGGGTTCGAGAACTATGTAGACATGACCGAGACACGTTTCCGGTCAATAACCAATAGCAGAACCTGGATGCTCATATTGGTTTCTACATATTCTACGAAGATCTTTATCGGTTGTAACGCCCTCGATGCGGCTATATCTCCTACGTGTCGAAGCACGACTTAGAGGCATAACCGCATTGAAAGCAATGTCGCAAGTAAGGTAATCTTCACACAACCCATGTAATACATAAGGGAAAAGAGATACATAGTTAGCTTACAATCGCCACTTCACACAATTACATGAATAAAGCATTACAACATCCAAATACAATCAAGGTCCGACTACGGAACCAAAATAAAGAGCAACCCCAAATGCGACAAGGTCCCCCGATCGACCCCAATTGGGCTCCACTACTGATCAACTAGAAACGAAACAAGTCAAAGGACAAGATCTTCATCGAGCTCCTCCTTGAGCTTGGTTGTGTCATCTACACGGTAACCTCGGCACCTGCAAGCTGGTTTTGGAAGTATCTGTGAGTCACGGGGGCTCAGCAATCTCACACCCTCGCGATCAAGACTATTTAAGCTTATGGGTAAGGTAAAAGGTATGAGGTGGAGCTGCAGCAAGCGACTAGCATATTTGGTGGCTAACATATACGCAAATGAGAGAGAGAAGAGAAGGCAAAGCACGGTCGAGAAACTATGATCAAGAAGTGATCCTAGAACAACCTACGTCAAGCATAACTCCAACACCGTGTTCGCTTCCCGGACCCCGCCGAGAAGAGACCATCACGGTAACACACGCGGTTGGTGCATTTTAATTAAGGTCAACTTCAGGTTTTCTACAACCGGACATTAACAAATTCCCATCTGCCCATAACCGCGGGCACGCCTTTCGAAAGTTCAAATCCCTGCAGGGGTGTCCCAACTTAGCCCATCACAAGCTCTCACGGTCAACGAAGGATATTCCTTCTAGCGGGAAGACCCGATCAGACTCGAAATCTCGGTTACAAGACATCCTCGACAATGGTAAAACAAGTCCAGCAAGACCGCCCGATGCGCCGACATCCTGATAGGAGCTGCACATATCTCGTTCTCAGGGCAACACCGGATGAACACTATGTACAGCTAAAACCAGCCCTCAAGTTTCCCCGAGGTGGCACCGCAAGTGGCTCTAGTTTGGACCAACACTTAGACAAGCACTGGCCCTGGGGGTTAAAATAAAGATGACCCTCGGGATGCGCGACTCCCAAGGGAAAAAGGCTAGGTGACGAATGGTAAAACCAAGGTTGGGCCTTGCTGGAGGAGTTTTATTCAAAGCGAACTGTCAAGGGGTTCCCATTATAACCCAGCCACGTAAGGAACGCAAAATCCGGGAACATAACACCGATATGACGGAAACTAGGGCGGCAAGAGTGGAACAAAACACCAGGCATAAGGCCGAGCCTTCCACCCTTTACCAAGTATATAGATGCATTAATTAGATAAGAGATATTGTGATATCCCAACAAAATATCCATGTTCCAACATGGAACAACTTAGCCATGTTCCAACAAGGAACAAACTTCAATCTTCACCTGCAACTAACAACGCTATAAGAGGGGCTGAGCAAAGCGGTAACATAGCCAAACAACGGTTTGCTAGGACAAGGTGGGTTAGAGGCTTGGTTCAACAATATGGGTGGCATGATAAGCAAGTGGTAGGTATCGCAGCATAGGCATAGCAAAAGAGCGAGCATCTAGCAAGCAAAGATAGAAGTGATTTCGAGGGTATGGTCATCTTGCCTGAAATCCCGCAAGGAAGAAGAACGAATCCATGAAGAAGATAAACGGACGTAGTCGAGCGGATCCTCACACACACGACGTTATCGGAACCAACCCGAAGAAGCAACACCGGAAAGAAGCAAACAACATAGTAAAACATCCACCACATAAACATGGCATGATGCACAACCAAGTATGATGCATGTCTGGTTTAATGAAGCATGGCATGGCAATATGCACAAGCAATCCTACAAATTAAGTGGAGCTCAATATGCAACAAGTTGCATATTGACGAAACACCACGACAAGTTATTTAGTTCGATCTCGTTTATGTACCCAACAATATTAAATGTTGTTAAACATGGCAAGAGGGTGAAGCAAAGTAAAACTACCTATCTAGTCAAGGTTAAATGAGGCCGGAAGCAACGAACAACAATTCCGGTAAATCCCCATATGCATATATTAGGTTTGGTACTGTTCTACCCTAAACAAAATTTTAGAGTTATTAAACATGCAAAGCACGTACACCATGTTAAACTAGGCATTTTTCTAACCCATTTACATATAAAGATTGTTTAATTCCGAGTTACGGTTATTTAGTTATGAATAAAAGCATTTTAACATGGAATAGGAGCAAATTTAATCAAACAACATTTTAAACATTTTAAACATGGGTGGAAGTTGAATAATATTAAACTAGACAAAATTCTAAGCAAGTTTCATATTAAGTTTGTTTTAATCCGATGCACGGTTGGAGAGTTATAAAATGCATGATGTACAAGGGGTTTTCTGAAAAACTGGAGTCTCAAGATAATTACTAAAATCGGTGGACAGGGAAAAAAACAAGAATGGGCCGAAACCGGCTAGCCCAAGAGTGCACAAGGGGAATCGAGTGTTGGATCACCAAGGGCTGAGGCCCAGGTCGATGGCGAGAGAGGCGGCAGGGTGCGCGCTGGGCCGGCCTACTTCTGGCCCACGCGCGTAGGAGACGGCAACTAGAGATGGGCTTCGCGCGGTCTATGCTGGAGGTCAACGCGCGCAGGACGAGCGGATGAGGCAGAGGTTCACGGGCGCTGGCCTCCTCTGCTCTAGAAGAAGCAAAGTAGAGCAGCGGCGTCAGGGATCTCCGGCGCGGCGGCGAAGGATGGAGGGCATGGAACCGGGCGCGCTGCGGATCTGGGTCGTGGGATGGTCGGTCCTCGCCGGATGCATGGCCGGATGCGGGCGAACAGGAACTTGGAGCTTGGCCTCCATGGCGGTGGCTGAGGAACAAATTGACATAGGATTAGAGAAATGAGAGAGCCGCGGGGAGGAGGAAGGAGAGATGGGCGGTGCGGGGCTGGCCTGGTTCCCTGCTGCTGGTCGGCGCGACGAAGGATGGCGTGGAAGCGGCTCGGGGCGGCGTCATGGCTGGCCTGTTGAGGCGCACAAGAGGAGGAGGAAGGCGTCTGGAGGAGAAGGCTCGGGCTCCTGGATGAGCACAGGCTCGGGCGCCTGCTGCGCTGCTGCGAGCACGGGAACAACGAGGAGCGCCAGCGAGATTGCTCCGGGACAAGGCAGATCATCAAGAGGAGACGGACGCGCGAGGTGGTGAGGCGCGGGGAGACTGCGAGGACGGGCATGGAGGAGCTCCACTCCTCTGGATTGAACAGGGAGGAGGAGGCGCTCCATGGATTGGCTGGGCGATGGGATCGAGGGAGTTTGAGTGAGGGGATCCCGAGAGGATTCGAAGTGGCGGTGGCGATGAGTGGAGGATGGGACAGCTCTCCTAGTTTTTAGGGTTAGGCTAGATTTGGTAGGTGGTGGTCTATTAATATAAGGAAAAGAGGGAGTTTGGATCCTCCGATCGAAATCGGACGGTCGAGAAAAATATATTAGGAAGTCCAATTAACAAAACGGAGACGTTTTGTAGATGTTTGGGGATGATCCGGACCCAATGGTGACGACTGCCCGGGTCGGGTCCGGGACAACTTTCGGACGCGCGTGCGAGGAGGTCCGCGGACGGACGAGAGAGGTTAGGTAGGTCCTGGCGGTTAGGTAGTGGGCCGTGCAAAAAGCCTTGGGCTGAGAGAAGAGAAGAGAGAGACCCGGCGACTGTTTCCGGAGACCGAAAACGTCCGACGTTAGACCGGCTACTATTGCCGCTATATTTATCCGTTGGGGCGTCAAACAGACTCCGAATGCGATGAAACTTGGCAGGCGGTCTACTAACAACAAAACAACACCGCTTGCCAACTTTCAACCCATTCCGAGAACATTTTCCGGCCACTTATAAAATAATATTTCGGACATGTCGCGGGCGCATGCAAGTGTGTCTGGGCTCGGAACGGACAACGGACGGAACGAGGAGACCGGGACGGATACAAGTTTTGAAAACATGATGATGCAATGCACATGATGACATGATAAGGTGCAACATGCAAGCAAAGACAAGGCAACAACAGCGAATAACTGGACGACACCTGGCACATCGGTCACGGGGCGTCACATCGGTCAAACCGCACAACACTATACGGTGTTCTCTTTGTCATCGGTATGTTACTTGCCCGAGATTTGATCATCAGTATCCCAATACTTAGTTCAATATCGTTACCAGTGAGTCTCTTTACTCGTTCTGTAATACATCATCACGTAACTAACTCATTAGTTATCATGCTTGCAAGGCTTATAGTGATGTGTATTACCGAGAGGGCCAGAGATACCTCTCCGACGATCGGAGTGACAAATCCTAATCTTGATCTATGCCAACTCAAAAAGTACCATCAGAGACACCTGTAGAGCACCTTTATAATCACCCAATTACATTGTGACGTTTGGTAGCACACAAAGTGTTCCTCCAGTATTCGGGAGTTGCATAATCTCATAGTCATAAGAACATGTATAAGTCATGAAGAAAGCGATAGCAGTAAACAAATGATCGAGTGCTAAGCTAACGGAATGGGTCAAGTCAATCACATCATTCTCCTAATGATGTGATCTCATTGATCAAATAACAACTCATGTCTATGGTTAGGAAACTTAACCATCTATGATCAATGAGCTAGTCAAGTAGAGGCATACTAGTGAGACTATGTTTGTCTATGTATTCACACATGTATTATGTTTCCGGTTAATACAATTCTAGCATGAATAATAAACATTTATCATGAAATAAGGAAATAAATAATAACTTTATTATTGCCTCTAGGGCATATTTCCTTTTATCTCCCACTTGCACTGGAGTCAATAATCTAGATTACACAATAATGATTTTAACACCCATGGAGCCTTGGTGTTGATCATGTTTTGCTCATGGAAGAGGCTTAGTCAATGGGTCTGCAACATTCAGATCCATATGTATCTTGCAAATCTCTATGTCTCCCACCTGGACTTGATCCCGGATGGAGTTGAAGCGTCTCTTGATGTGCTTGGTTCTCTTGTGAAATCTGGATTCCTTTGCCAAGGCAATTGCACCAGTATTGTCACAAAAGATTTTCATTGGACCCGATGCACTAGGTATGACACCTAGATCGGATATGAACTCCTTCATCCAGACTCCTTCATTTGCTGCTTCCGAAGCAGCAATGTACTCCGCTTCACATGTAGATCCCGCCACGACGCTCTGTTTAGAACTGCTCCAACTGACAGCTCCACCATTTAATATAAACACGTATCCGGTTTGCGATTTAGAATCGTCCGGATCAGTGTCAAAGCTTGCATCAACGTAACCATTTACGATGAGCTCTTTGTCACCTCCATAAACGAGAAACATATCCTTGGTCCTTTTCAGGTACTTCAGGATGTTCTTGACCGCTGTCCAGTGATCCACTCCTGGATTACTTTGGTACCTCCCTGCTAAACTAATAGCAAGGCACACATCAGGTCTGGTACACAGCATTGCATACATGATAGAGCCTATGGCTGAAGCGTAGGGAACACTTTTCATTTTCTCTCTATCTTCTGCAGTGGTCGGACATTGAGTCTTACTCAACTTCACACCTTGTAACACAGGCAAGAACCCTTTCTTAGCTTGATCCATTTTCAACTTCTTCAAAACTTTATCAAGGTATGTGCTTTGTGAAAGTCCAATTAAGCGTCTTGATCTATCTCTATAGATCTTGATGCCCAATATATAGGCAGCTTCATCGAGGTCTTTCATTGAAAAACTCTTATTCAAGTATCCTTTTATACTATCCAGAAATTCTATATCATTTCCAATCAGCAATATGTCATCCACATATAATATTAGAAATGCTACAGAGCTCCCACTCACTTTCTTGTAAATACAGGCTTCTCCAAAAGTCTGTATAAAACCATATGCTTTGATCACACTGTCAAAACATTTATTCCAACTCCGAGAGGCTTGCACCAGTCCATAAATGATTGCTGGAGCTTGAACACTTTGTTAGCTCCCTTTGGATCGATAAAACCTTCAGGTTGCATCATATACAACTCTTCTTCCAGAAATCCATTCAGGAATGCAGTCTTTACATCAATTTGCCAAATTTCATAATCATAAAATGCGGCAATTGCTAACATGATTCGGACGGACTTAAGCATCGCTACGGGTGAGAAGGTCTCATCGTAGTCAACTCCTTGAACTTGTCGAAAACCTTTCGCAACAAGTCGAGCTTTGTAGATAGTAACATTATCGTCAGCGTTTGTCTTCTTCTTGAAGATCCATTTATTCTCGATGGCTTGCCGATCAACGGGCAAGTCAACCAAAGTCCACACTTTGTTCTCATACATGGATCCCATCTTAGATTTCATGGCTTCGAGCCATTTTGTGGAATCTGGGCTCATCATCGCTTCCTCATAGTTCGTAGGTTCATCATGGTCAAGTAACATGACCTCCAGAACTGGATTACCGTACCACTCTGGTGCGGATCTTGCTCTGGTTGACCTACGAGGTTCGGTAGTAACTTGATCTGAAGTTTCATGATCATCATCATTAACTTCCTCACTAATTGGTGTAGATGTCACAGGAACTAGTTTCTGTGGTGAACTACTTTCCAATAAGGGAGTAGATACAGTTACCTCATCAGGTTCTACTTTCCTCCCACTCACTTCTTTCGAGAGAAACTCCTTCTCTAGAAAGGCTCCATTCTTAGCAACAAATATCTTGCCTTCGGATCTATGATAGAAGGTGTACCCAATAGTTTCCTTTGGGTATCCTATGAAGACACATTTCTCCGATTTGGGTTCGAGCTTATCAGGTTGAAGCTTTTTCACATAAGCATCGCAGCCCCAAACTTTAAGAAACGACAACTTTGGTTTCTTGCCAAACCATAGCTCATACGGCGCCGTCTCAACGGATTTTGATGGTGCCCTATTTAACGTGAATGCAGCCGTCTCTAAAGCATAACCCCAAAATGATAGCGTTAAACCAGTAAGAGACATCATAGATCGTACCATATCTAGTAAAGTATGATCACGATGTTTGGACACACCATTACGTTGTGGTGTTCCGGGTGGCGTGAGTTGTGAAACTATTTTGCATTGTTTCAATTGTAGGCCAAACTCGTAACTCAAATATTCTCCTCCACGATCAGATCGCAGAAACTTTATTTTCTTGTTACGATGATTTTCCACTTCACTCTAAAATTCTTTGAACTTTTAAAATGTTTAAGACTTATGTTTCATTAAGTAGATATACCCATATGTGCTCAAATCATCTGTGAAGGTGAGAAAATAACGATACCCGCCGCGAGCCTCAGTATTCATCGAACCACATACATCAGTATGTATGATTTCCAATAAATTTGTTGCTCGCTCCATAGTTCCGGAGAACGGCGTTTTAGTCATCTTTCCCATAAGGCATGGTACGCAAGTACCAAGTGATTCATAAGCAAGTGATTCCAAAAGTCCATCAGTATGGAGTCTCTTCATGCGTTTTATACCAATATGACCCAAACGGCAGTGCCACAAATAAGTTGCACTATCATTATCAACTCTACATCTTTTAGCTTCAACATTATGAATATGTGTATCACTACTATCGATATTCAACAAGAAAATACCACTCTTTAAGGGTGCACGCCATAAAAGATATTACTCATATAAATAGAACAACCATTATTCTCTGATTTAAATGAATAACCGTCTCGTATCAAACAAGATCCATATATAATGTTCATGCTTAATGCTGGCACCAAATAACAATTATTTAGGTCTAAAACTAATCCCAAAGGTAGATGTAGAGGTAGCGTGCCAACGGCGATCACATCGACTTTGGAACCATTTCCTACACGCATCGTCACCTCGTCCTTAGCCAGTCTTCGCTTAATCCGTAGTCCCTGTTTCGAGTTGCAAATATTAGCAACAGAACCAATATCAAATACCCAGGTGATTGCAATTACAAGGAGATTGCATTGCATACAATAAAGCGACAACCATATGGCTCCTGCCAGTTGCCGATAACTCCGTTACAAAACATGATCATCTCATACAATAAATATAGCATCATGTCTTGACCATATCACATCACAACATGCCCTGCAAAAACAAGTTAGACGTCCTCTACTTGGTTGTTGCAAGTTTTACGTGGTTGCTACGGGCTGAGCAAGAACCGTTCTTACCTACGCATCAAAACCACAACGATAGTTCTTCAAGTTGGTGTTGTTTTAACCTTCTCAAGGACCGGGCGTAGTCACACTCGGTTCAACTAAAGTTGGAGAAACTGACACCCGCCAGCCACCTGTGTGCAAAGCACGTCGGTAGAACCAGTCTCGCGTAAGCCTACGCGTAATGTCTGTCCGGGCTGCTTCATCCAACAATACCTCCAAACCAAAGTATGACATGTTGGTAAGCAGTATGACTTGTATCGCCCACAACTCACTTGTGTTCTACTCGTGCATATAACATCAACGCATTAAACCAGGCTCGGATGCCACTATTGGGGAACGTAGTAATTTCAAAAAAATTCCTACGCACACGCAGGATCATGGTGATGCATAGCAACGAGAGGGGAGAGTGTCGTCCATGTACCCTCGTAGACCGTTAAGTGGAAGCATTATGAGAACGCGTTTGATGTAGTCGTACGTCTTCATGATCGACCGATCCTCAGTACCGAACATATGGCACCTCTGCGTTCAGCACACGTTCAGCTCGGTGACGTCCCGCGAACTCACGATCCAATAGAGCTCGGGGAAGAGTTTCGTCAGCACGACGTCGTGGTGACGATGTTGATGAAGCTACCGCAGCAGGGCTTCGCCTAAACACCGCTACAGTATGACCGAGGTGTATTATGGTGGAGGGGGCACCGCACACAGCTGGAGAGATCTCAATGATCAACTTGTGTGTCTAGAGGTGCCCCCTACCCCCATATATAAAGGAGGAAGGGGGAGAGGCGGCCGGCCAGGAGGAGGCGCGCCAGGAGGAGTCCTACTCCCACCGGGAGTAGGAATCCCTCCTTTCCTAGTTGGAGTAGGAGAAGGGGGAAGGAGGAGGGAGAGAGGAAGGAAATGGGGGTGCCCCCTCCTTGTCCAATTCGGACTAGAGGGAGAGGGGGCGCACGGCCTGCCCTGGCAGCCCCTCCTCTCTTCCACTAAGGCCCATCTTGGCCCATTAAACCCCCGGGGGGGTTCCGGTAACCCCCGGTACTCCGGTAAAATCCCGATTTCACCCAGAACACTTCCAATATCCAAATATAGGCTTCCAATATATAAATCTTTATGTATCAACCATTTCGAGACTCCTCATCATGTCCGTGATCACATCCAGGACTCCAAACTACCTTCGGTACATCAAAACATACAAACTCATAAAACTGATCATCACAGAACTTTAAGCGTGCGGACCCTACGGGTTCGAGAACTATGTAGACATGACCGAGACACGTTTCCGGTCAATAACCAATAGCGGAACTTGGATGCTCATATTGGTTCCTACATATTCTACGAAGATCTTTATCGATCAAACCGCACAACAGTATACGTTGTTCTCTTTGTCATCGGTATGTTACATGCCCGAGATTTGATTGTCGGTATCCCAATACCTAGTTCAATCTCATTACCGGCGAGTCTCTTTACTCGTTCTATAATACATCATCTCGTAACTAACTCATTAGTTATCATGCTTCCAAGGCTTGTAGTGATGTGTATTACCGAGAGGGCCCAGAGATACCTCTCCGACGATCGAAGTGACAAATCCTAATCTTGATCTATGCCAACTCAACAAGTACCATCGGAGACACCTGTAGAGAACCTTTATAATCACCCAGTTACGTTGTGACATTTGGTAGCACACAAAGTGTTCCTCCGGTATTCGGGAGTTGCATAATATCATAGTCATAAGAACATGTATAAGTCATGAAGAAAGCAATAGCAGTAAACAAACGATCGAGTGCTAAGCTAACGGAATGGGTCAAGTCAATCACATCATTCTCCTAATGATGTGATCTCATTGATCAAATAACAACTCATGTCTATGGTTAGGAAACTTAACCATCTTTGATCAATGAGCTAGTCAAGTAGAGGCATACTAGTGACACTATGTTTGTCTATATATTCACACATGTATTATGTTTCCGGTTAATACAATTCTAGCATGAATAATAAACATTTATCATGAAATAAGGAAATAATTAATAACTTTATTATTGCCTCTAGGGCATATTTCCTTCAATATTCCAACTCTGAGATGCTTGCACCAGTCCATAGATGGATCACTGGAGCTTGCTCACTTTGTTAGCACCTTTAGGATCGACAAAACCTTCTGGTTGCATCATATACAACTCTTCTTTAAGAAATCCATTAAGGAATGCATTTTTGACATCCATTTGCCAGATTTTATAAAATGCGGCAACTGCTAACATGATTCAGACAGACTTTTAAGCATCGATACGAGTGAGAAAATCTCATTGTAGTCAACACCTTAAACTTGTCGAAAACATTTTGCGACAATTCGAGCTTTGTAGATAGTAACACTACTATCAGCGTCCGTCTTCCTCTTGAAGATCCATTTATTCTCCATGACATACCGATCATCGGGCAAGTCAATGAAAGTCCATACTTTGTTCTCATACATGATCCCATCTTAGATTTCATGGCCTCAAGCCATTTCGCAGAATCTGGGCTCATCATCGCTTCCTCATAGTTTGTAGGTTCATCATGGTCTAGTAACATGACTTCCAGAGAGGATTACCGTACCACTCTGGTGCGGACCATACTCTGGTTGTCCTACGAGGTTTGGCGGCAACTTGATCTGAAGTTTCATGATCATCATCATTAGCTTCCTCACTAATTGGTGTAGGAATCACTCGAACTGATTTCTGTGATGAACTACTTTCCAATTCAGGAGAAGGTACAATTACCTTATCAAGTTCTACATTCCTCCCACTCACTTCTTTCGAGAGGAACTTCTTCTCTAGAAAGGATCCATTCTTAGCAACGAATATCTTGCCTTCGGATCTGTGCTAGAAGGTGTACCCAACAGTTTCCTTTGGGTATCCTATGAAGACGTATTTCTCCGATTTGGGTTCCAGCTTATCAGGTAGAAACTTTTTCACATAAGCATCATAGCCCCAAACTTTAAGAAACGACAGATTAGGTTTCTTGCTAAACCATAGTTCATATGGCATCGTATCAACGGATTTAGATGGTGCCCTATTTAACGTGAATGCAGCTGTCTCTAATGCATAACCCAAAAACGATACTGGTAAATCGGTAAGAGACATCATAGATTGCACCATATCTAATAAAGTACGGTTATGATGTTCGGACACACCATTACGTTGTGGTGTTCCAGGTGGCGTGAGTTGCAAAACTATTCCGCATTGTTTCAAATGAAGACCAAACTCGTAACTCAAATATTCTCCTCCATGATCAGATCGTAGAAACTTTATTTTCTTGTTATGATGATTTTCCACTTCACTCTGAAATTATTAGAACTTTTCAAATGTTTTAGATTTATATTTCATCAAGAAGGTATAACCATATCTTACTCAAATCATGTGTGAAGGCCAGAAAATAACAATACCTGTCGCGAGCCTCAACACTCATCGGACTGCATACATCAGTATGTATTATTTCCAACAAGTCTGTTGCTCGCTCCATTGTTCCGGAGAATGGAGTCTTAGTCATCTTGCCCATGAGGCATGGTTCCCAAGCATCAACTTATTCATAATCAAGTGATTCCAAAAGCCCATCAGCATGGATTTTTTTCATGTGCTTTACACCAATATGACCTAAATGGCAGTGCCACAAATAAGTTGCACTATCATTATTAACTTTGCATCTTTTGCTTCAATCTTATGAATATGTGTATCACTATGATCGAGATTCAATAAACCATTCACCTTGGGTGTATGACCATTGAAAGTTTTATTCATGTAAACAGAACAACAATTATTCTCTGACTTTAAGTGAATAACCATATTGCAATAAACATGATCAAATCATATTCATGCTTAACACAAACACCAAATAACATTTATTTAGGTTCAACACTAATCCCAAAAGTATTGGGAGTGTGCGATGATGATCATATCAATCTTGGAACCACTTCCAACACACATCATCACTTCACCCTTAACTAGTCTCTGTTCATTCTGCAACTCCCATTTCGATTTACTAATCTTAGCAGCTGAACTAGTATCAAATACTGAGGGGTTGCTATAAACACTAGTAAAGTACACATAAATAACATGTATATCAAATATACCTTTGTTCACTTTGCCATCCTTCTTATCCGCCAAATACTTGGGGCATTTCTGCTTCCAGTGACTAGTCCCTTTGCAGTAGAAGCACTTAGTCTCAGGCTTAGGTCTAGACTTGGGCTTCTTCACTTGAGCAGCAACTTGCTTGCCGTTCTTCTTGAAGTTCCCCTTCTTCCCTTTGCCCTTTTTCTTGAAACTAGTGGTCTTGTCAACCATCAACACTTGATGCTTTTCTTGATTTCTACCTTCATCGATTTCAGCATCACGAAGAGCTTGGGAATCGTTTTCATTATCCCTTGCATATTATAGTTCATCACGAAGTTCCAGTAACTTGGTGATAGTGACTAGAGAACTCTGTCAATCACTATCTTATCTGAAAGATTAACTCCCACTTGATTCAAGTGATTGTAGTACTCATACATTCTGAGCACATGCTCACTAGTTGTGCTATTCTCCTCCATCTTGTAGGCAAAGTTCTTGTCAAAGGTTTCATACCTTTCGACATGGGCATGAGTCTGAAATACTAATTTCAACTCTTGGAACATCTCATATGCTCTGCGGTGTTCAAAATGTTTTTGAAGCCCCGATTCTAAGTCGTAAAGCATGGTGCACTAAACTACCAAGTAGTCATCATATCGAGCTCGCCAAATGTCATAATGTCTGCATCTGCTCCTGCAATCAGTCTGTCACCTAGCGGTGCATCAAGGACATAATTCTTCTATGCAGCAATGAGGATAATCAGATCACGGATCCAATCCGCATCATTGCTACTAACATCTTTCAACTTAGTTTTTCTCTAGGAACATATCAAAATAAACGGGGAGCTACATCATGAGCTATTGATCTACAACATAGTTATGCAAATACTATCAGGACTAAGTTCATGATAAATTAAAGTTCAATTAATCATATTTAAGAACTCCCACTTAGATAGTCAGCCCTCTAATCATCTAAGTGATCACGTGATCCAAATCAACTAAACCATGACCGATCATCACGTGAAATGGAGTAGTTTTCAATGGTGAACATCACTATGTTGATCATATCTACTATATGATTCATGCTCGACCTTTCGGTCTCAGTGTTCTGAGGCCATATCTGCATATGCTAGGCTCGTCAAGTTTAACCCAAGTATTTCTGCGTGTGCAAAACTGGCTTGCACCCATTGTATGTGAACGTAGAGCTTATCACACCTGATCATCACGTGGTGTCTCAGCACGACGAACTTTGGCAACGGTGCATACTCAGGGAGAACACTTGTACCTTGAAATTTAGTGAGAGATCATCTTATAATGCTACCGCCGAACTAAGCAAAATAAGATGCATAAAGGATAAACATCACATGCAATCAAAATATGTGACATGATATGGCCATGATCATCTTGCGCCTTTGATCTCCATCTCCAAATTATCGTCATGATCTCTATCGTCACCGGCATGACACCATGATCTCCATCATCTTGATCTCTATCAATGTGTCATCACATGGTCGTCTCGCCAACCTTTGCTTTTGCAACTATTGCTATCGCATAGCGATAAAGTAAAGCAATTGTATGGCGCATGCATCTTATGCAATAAAGCGACAACCATAAGGCTTCTGCCAGTTGCCAATAACTTGAACAAAACATGATCATCTCATGCAAAAATTTATATCTCATCATGCCTTGACCATATCACATCACAACATGCCCTGCAAAAACAAGTTAGACGTCCTCTACTTTGTTGTTGCAAGTTTTACGTGGCTGCTATGGGCTGAGCAAGAACCGTTCTTACCTACGCATCAAAAACCACAATGCGGTATAGTGATTGCTTTTTGATCTTCATAAACAACCTTGTTCATTGAATCCGATTCAACTTAAGCTATAGAAATAGACACCCACTATCCACCTGTGTGCGAAGCACATCGGTAGAACCAGTCCCTCATAAGCGTACGCGTAATGTCGGTCTGGGCCGCTTCATCCAACAATGCCGCTGAATCAAGAATCAACTAGTGACGGCAAGCAATATGTATATACCCACGCCCACAACTCCTTTGTGTTCTACTCGTGCATATGACATCTACGCATAAACCTGGCTCGGATGCCACTGTTGGGGAACGCAGTAATTTCAAAAAAAATCCTATGCACACACAAGATCATGGTGATGCATAGCAACGAGAGGGGAGAGTGTCGTCCACGTACCCTCGTAGACCGAAAGTGGAAGCGTTATGACAACGCGGTTGATGTAGTTGTACGTCTTCACGATCGACCGATCCTCAGTACCGAACGTACGGCACCTCCGCGATCTGCACATGTTCAGCTTGGTGACGTCCCGCCAACTCACGATCCAGTAGAGCTTTGAGGGAGAGCTTCGTCAGCACGATGGCGAGATGACGGTGTTGATGAAGCTACCGACGCATGGCTTCACCTAAGCACCGCTACGATATGATCGAGGTGGATTATGGTGGAGGGGGGCACCGCACACGGCTAAAAGATCAATGATAATCTTGTGTGTCCATGGGGTGCCCCCCTCCCCCGTATATAAAGGAGTGGAGGAGGGGGAGGGCCGGCCCTCAACTATGGTGCGCCCTGGGGAGTCCTACTCCCATCGGGAGTAGGATCCCCCCCCCCTTCCATGTAGTAGGAGTAGGAAAGAAGGAAAGGGAAAAGAGAAGAGAAGGAAGGAGGGGGTGCCGCCCCTCTCCCTAGTCAAATTCGGACTAGGCCTTGGGGGCGTGCAGCCTCCTCTCTCTCTTTCCCCTAAAGCCCAATAAGGCCCATATACTCCCCGACGAATACCCGTAACTCTCCGGTACTCCAAAAAATACCCGAATCACTCGGAACCTTTCCGATGCCCGAATATAGTCATCCAATATATCGATCTTTACGTCTTGACCATTTCGAGACTCCTCGTCATGTCCCCGATCTCATATGGGACTCCGAACTACCTTCGATACATCAAAACACATAAACTCAAATTACCGATCGTCATCGAACATTAAGCGTGCGGACCCTACGGGTTCGAGAACTATGTAGACATGACCGAGACTCGTCTTTGGTCAATAACCAATAGCGGAACCTGGATGCTCATACTGGCTCCTACATATTCTACGAAGATCTTTATCTGTCAAACCGCATAACAACATATGTTGTTCCCTTGTCATCGGTATGTTACTTGCCCGAGATTTGATCATCGGTATCTCAATACCTAGTTCAATCTCGTTATCGGCAAGTCTCTTTACTCATTCCGTAATACATCATCCCGCAACTAACTCATTAGTTGCATTGCTTGCAAGGCTTAAAGTGATGTGCATTACCGAGAGGGCCCAGAGATACCTCTCCGACAATCGGAGTGACAAATCTTAATCTTGATCTATGCCAACTCAACAAGTACCATCGGAGACACCTCTAAAGCACCTTTATAATCACCCAGTTACGTTGTGACGTTTGGTAGCACACAAAGTGTTCCTTCAGTATTCGGGAGTTGCATAATCTCATAGTCATAGGAACATGTATAAGTCATGAAGAAAGCAATAGCAACAAACTAAACGATCATCGTGCTAAGCTAACGGATGGGTCAAGTCAATCAAATCATTCTCTAATGATGTGATCTCGTTAATCAAATGACAACTCATGTCTATGGTTAGGAAACATAACCATCATTCATTCAACGAGCTAGTCAAGTAGAGGCATACTAGTGATAATCTGTTTGTCTATGTATTCGCACATGTATTAAGTTTCCGGTTAATACAATTATAGCATGAATAATAAACATTTATCATGATATAAGGAAATATAAATAACAACTTTATTATTGCCTCTAGGGCATATTTCCTTCAATGACCACAGATGTTGGACATTCAAAAAAGGGCACCTTCAAACACTTGAGCGAGCAGGTGTGGGACAAGGTGAAAGGTTGGATGGGCAAGGAGGTACTAATCAAGTCGGTTGCACAAGCTATCCCAGTTTATTCCATGTCATGTTTCAAGCTTCCTAGAGGTTTATGTGAACATATAAACTCTATCATCCGTAAGTTCTGGTGGGATTGCAAGGAGGGGCAACGGAAACCGGCTTGGGTATCATGGGAGGTAATGACAAGGCCGAAGTACTTGGGAGGTCTGGGTTTCAAAGACCTTGAACTCTTTAATCTAGCACTGTTAGCCAGAAAGCCGTGGAGGGTGATGCATGATCCATCATCACTGAGCGCAAGGATCCTCAAGACATCCTACTTCCCAAATACGGAATTTCTTATGGCAGGGTTGGGCTCAGGTCCATCGCAGATCTGGCGAGCTATCCCAAAGGGACGATACATCCTAAAACATGGCATAATTCGGAGGATTGGCAATGGTCGGACTACGAGAATTTGGGATCATAACTGGATACCCAAGGAGGGATCATTGCGGCCAATTGTGTCTCTGGTCCAAGACCCACCACAGCTTGTTTCGGAGCTACTTCTTCTAGCAACGGGTTCTTGGAATGAAAACCTAGTGCGAGCGTTGTTCTTGTCAACTGATGCACAGGCGATTTTGTGGATCCATGTATGCACGAGCAATATAGAGGATTTTTGGGCATGGCATCCGGAGAAGAAGAGACTTTTTACGGTGAGCTCGGCTTACAAGTTTATGATCAAAACTAAAATCACTCGGGAAAACTGGCTTGAAGGCAGGAGCGGGTCCTCAAGCAATGACAGAGAGGAGCGGGACCGGTCCTCACTTCGGTCGCTGACGGTGCCATCAAAGGTCAGAGTTTTCCTGTGGCGCCTAGCCCGCCACTCTCTCCCAACTACGAACGTTTTGAACAAATGGAACATGGCAACACGCGACGCTTGTCCGTTGTGTGGGTCTCCCGATTCATGGTGTCACGCCCTGGTGTCATGCACGTCGGCCCGCTGCACTTGGGCACTATCCGACCCGGGCCTGGTGGCACAAATGGCGGAGAATGGGGAGATTAGCGCCAAGAACTAGCTGTTTAGGTTGAACGATGATCTTGATCAAAAGTCGTTCACAATGATGGTTGTCACTCTATGAGTGATATGGTACGCCAGACGGAAGGCGATCCACGAAGGAATTTTTCAATCCCCGATGCATACTTCATCGTTTGTAACCTTGTATATTAACGAGCTGCAGCAGCCGGAGAATCCCAACGAGCGCCAAGTACAAGTAGCAGCATCGTGAGGAGGGGCAAGGAATTGGCTAGTGTCACCGGTGGGTGTCACTAAAATCAACGTTGATGGAGCTGTTGGGCGCCATAGACGCGGCGGGGCAGTCTCAGCGGTGTGTCGAGACCACACAGGATTATATTTGGGCTCATATGCGGTTGTTTACCGTAGCATAACTGACCCCACAACCTTGGAAACTTTTGCATGCAGGGAGGCTCTAGCTCTTGCAGAGGATCTTCAGGTGACAAACATGATGATCACCTCAGATTGCAAAGGAGTGGTTTAAGATATAAAAGAAGGAACAGGAGGTCCGCATTCAGCTATAGTATATGAAATAACGCTTCGTAGAAGCTTATTCGATTCAGTTGTTTTTGTTATTTAGCGTAGAAAATAATAATTTCGAGGCTCATAATCTCGCCAAGTTCGCTTGTAACTTAGGGGTAGGGCGGCATGTTTGGTTGGGAGTCCCATGACCAACATCATGTACCTATGAGCATTGCTATTATATAATAAAGTGGCGAGTTTTCTAATAAAAAAACTAATCTGCGAGCCCAAAATAACTACTCTCTACGAGATAAAGGGGGATCCGGCGCAGGGCGGCCCAATTAGCTACCGACCGAGTACGCTAATTCGAGAGAGATCACGAGGGGGGATCGATCGATGTGGTGGACTGAGAGGACGAGCGGATCGTTCGCTGACAGAGAGGAGGGGAGACGACGCAGACGAAGAGGCGACCCCGCCCAACGCCCAGGAGACGCAGGCGATACGACCGCGGATCAACTTTGTGCGGTAGGTCTGGTCGGGGGACCTCCGGACCACACGCCGATGCACGTCCACGCAATGCCTGGCTGTTCGGCTGTTCCTCGAGTGAAACTGCCCCTCTAACTTTCAGTTTCTCTTCAGGCATTCATGGCGGATGATGTGTGCCCCTTGCCAGCGGTGACTAATGGATGTCTCTCTGTTTTCTCGTCCTTCTGCTGCCTCAGTTCAGGCACGTGTATATATATACTTCTTCCTCTACCACTCTCAACTCACCCTTTCCACTCCGGCGATAGAATATCCATCAGCATGGTGCTTTGCTAGGTACGTACCCTTTATATCTTCATTTTCTTCCCATTAATATACTATTCCTTCTTCCACCCAACCATTATGTTATGCTATTATCCTCCTGATCAAAATTTTGTACAAGTGCCGTTCATAATGAAATTGAGTCGGGCAGATCTTGGATATATCTCCGAAATTCTTTAGCTGATAATCTCCAATGGTTCTTGGACAGGTAAAAAAAGCCTTCCATAATCGCTTCTCTCGATCTCCCTACTTTGCTCGTTTGTCTCCGTCCACCCCCAGCACCGCTATGCTTGTAGCGGAAACCCAAGTGGCAACCGTGTTGGCAGGTTAACCGGAAACTCCAGAAGTGGCGGTCATGCCCCCTTCAATGTCTTTAAGCACATCCACGGTCCGTCTGCTGTGGTCGCTGCAATGTGTACCACAAAAGTTAGGTGGTGCTGAATTCGTTAGATAAATTATTATTTTTGAAGTGAATCAGTAAATCGCTGCGGTGTAATATATGAGGAGTTTCATTCAACTGAATTATATTTTCAGTTTTGCTAAAGCATATCTAGATGTGCCATAAGTATTGTACATCTAAGTCATATGTCATTGATTTTACATTGAGATTCATGTGAATATTTTTTTTCTCTTTATGCTTGATTCTTATATTTTTTCCGTGAATATGTTTCAGATTGCAATGTTCTCCTGCGAGATAGTTGCAGTCTATCTTGAGTTTGATTCTGGGCACTTTAGACATAAGTTGCTCAAGAATATGGTCCGTCTGGGGAGGCCTAATTCCGGATATACACTGCACAAATCCTCTCTGGCATAATGCAGTGCAGATGTATTGAGCGGTCATCAAAATACATAAGAGAGATGGCCCTTTCTATTGATAAAGCTGCAATTTTTTTCTTAATCCTTACTGATTAAATTACCTTTATCACAAGGATATCAAAGGAGCAATTATACTTGTCGATCATAATGGTGATACCTAAGGAGCAATTATACTACACCGTGTCAGTGATATGACAATTCTTATATTTTTTATAGTCATTATTTTATTTAATATGTATTATACTCATGCAGATGTCAGCAACTCAGCATACATATCTATAAAATTCCCCGCAAAAAAACATATCTATAAAATTCTTTAAAGGAAGCTCCTATGATGGAGCAAGGCTACTGATGGTTTTTTATATATTCCCCCTTGTAAGTTGAATATAAACTAATGTCTATTCATTTTTCAGGTTATCAAATTAGGAAAAACAATGACATACCTAATACCCCAAATATTTTTGTTTTTGAAGGCAAAAGCTTTCAAAAACTCTGCTTGCAGTTGCGTGTCGAACTGTTGCTCAATTAATAGAGCATCATTGGGTCAAAGATCATGCTTTAAAAATATGTAGAATATGAATATGAGATTATTTTTACCTGTTAAGTATTTTTAAATATTATTTTGGAATATATTTGAGTCAAACAAAATGATTTTCTAAATTATCTGTATCTTTTAAACCGTAACTTCGATTTTAACATATTATATATGAAATTTTATTAGAAAAATGTGTGGAATCTAAATATGATGTTAATTTTACCTGTTAAATATTTTTTAAATATTTTATGGAAGCAAACTTATAATTTATAGCGCACGATTTGTTTTTTTATACCGGCGGCGATCTGGATTGCAAATAAACACCCAAATACAACCATATACGGAAAAGAAAACATCGATAACTACACATGCATACCTCTGAAAAATGTCGCAGGAGAAACAATAGATTTCTCATCGCGAGAGTGAGAGAAAGCGAGAGAGAGAGGGAGAGAGAGGGAGAGAGAGACACCTTAGGTTTAACCATATTCAACACACGTTTTTTGTTGTTTTGTGTGAACACAGAGGCCATCGCCGGCGAGGGTGAGAATGAGGATAAGCGGCAACACAAATATGATGCCTCACGAAAATAAAGGAGATGGATCTATTGTGGTCTTGAGTGATGGTTGTTGAGTTAAGAGCGTGTGTTATCTTTTCTCTCCCATTGCAACGCACAGACTCTTTTGCTAGTATATCTATAAACTTCTTTAAAGGAAGCTCCTATGGAGTGGAGCAAGGCTACTGATGGTTTTTTTTATGTATTCCCCTTTGTAAGTTGAATACAAACTAATGTCTATTCATTTTTCAGGTTATCAAATTAGGAAAAACAATGACATACCTAATACCCCAAATATATTTTTTTTGAAGGCAAAAGCTTCAAAACCTCTGCTTGCAGTTGCATGTCGAACTGTTGCTCAATTAATAGAGCATCATTGGGTCAAAGATCATGCTTTAGTTAGGAACTTCAGGTCTGGCATTACAGGGACTAGTAGAATGTCCGTGCGTTGCTACGGGCTAGAATGCATATAAACAAATCAGACAAATAATTAACGTCATTTTTAAGGTCGGAGCTCATTCTTTCCTCGTACGTCCGAGCGTGTTTTGACATAAAACGGGCAACTAGACAATCCGGACACCCATATATCCAAACCAAGGGGATTGTGGTTGTCCGAACTATCCTCCATGTTATCTCCATCATATGGGCACATCACAAAAATTCCTTCCCTTTTCACGTGCCTGGTGGTTCGAGAACGGCGTCTGCCAAGTGATAAAAAAATCTCTGAAGTACACGGGAAATGCATGTGTGCTAGCTGAATCTCCACTACTAAATATATACCGATCTGCCAAAAAAAGCAATTGTTTTCTCTAGAGGAATATTGAATTCCCAATGAATATCTATCCTGCAGATAAACTAGATGTATATCGATGGATTATGAAGCTTGTAAAGCACACTAAAAATTTCAAAAATATTTCACAAGTACCATCTCCAAAAAAACTATTGTCAAGTTGAGTACTCAAACTGAGTTATAGAGATAAATAACGAAAAACAAAATATATGTTTGTACATATGGACAACTGAACAGTTTGTGCACACAATAAACTTTTCTGCTAAATGTGAATTCAGCACATCAATTTAAAGAAACCAAGATCCAGAGAAGGCAAATTTTCCAAGCAAGGAGATCCTCATAGAACTGCAGCATTTACGATGGCCAAATTCAGACTATCATGTTCCCGAGTTTAGCCCAAGTAAATTCCAGTACGAGAACCAAAATCTCCATCAGCCGTGATAAAGGTGTTACTTGTGTTACAGGTTGCAGTGAGCTAGAGATGTCGCTTAACCTTTGAGGTTGATGTGAGCCCGCCACCCTCGTGAGTCATCTTCTTGTCCACCTCAGGTGTTGAGCCTGACATCTCCATCTCCGTCAATTTCCATGTTGTGTGATCCATAAATATTTCACCAATACAGTGATGGGAGGAGTTACTCTCTGTAGGCTCCTCTCTGTATTTTAATACAATATTTTTTCACCATTACCAGCTACAAATATCTCAGCAAATAATGATTAAACAAAAATAAATAAAAATATCATTTTTACTTCTACTAACAGATTTCTACCATGAGTTTCTATATTTATGCAAACGTCATGATTTTCTAAAGTTTCATCATTTGTACAGGAACAAATAAGGAACGACCATGCATCTAGATGGGAAGGCAGTAGCAATTACTAAACTTGAAGTACTTGATGCTCGGAAATGGTTATTATGCGTGCACGAACAAAAGCAACTGGTTATAACTTGTACAATTATTCCTACCTAAATGAATAACTGTGTAATTAATGTTCAAGCATAAAAAACTTTTTAAGCGGGCTCCCATTCTCACAATCTCAACTTTGCTAAGCCACACTTAAAGTCAATCTCAATGTTAGAATAAAACTGAGGCACACCGTTGATCATCCGAAGACCAAGCAATCATACGAGCACGACACCGAGATTTATTAACGAGGTTCACCGATATGGCTACATTCCAGGGTCTGACTATGGGCGCTCCTTCCCATGACACCGCTACAATACCGTACCCGGTCGCCCTGGACACCGGCACATGCCGCCGGCTTTCCCTGCGTTCCGGTGCTATTATGTTGGCATAGGTTACATCGTATGTCTACCTCCGCTATATAAGAGAGGCCTAGAATACAGATGTCCTACTTGGACACGACTCGATATCCTATCTAAAGACAATACAACTACAAGTCCAACTGTAACTTACCTCATACACTATATTCAACACAACTCCAACAAACTCCACCTTGGCGAATATACTCCACCACCCTAGATTTGTCCATGCGTCAAACTTCCATGTACATTGAACTTGAGTTTATCCCATGAGCACCGCTGCTACTCCAAAGACTCCATGTGACTCCACCTGCAACTTGTAGTCCCTTCTTTTCTTGATCACAGTCAACACTCGAGCAAAATTAAGTTCCTTGTTACTCTAGTTTGTGCTCCCAACTTTCAGAGTATCAGTCCAATGCCATCACACACTGATCACTGACCTGCGTGAAAGTGAACAACTCACATATTGGGTGTCACACATAAGAGTTACCTGGACTCAATATCACCGCTTCTTTCTTGACCGTCTGTCTGAAACTTGAAAGAATTTCACCGTTGTTTGTAGTCATCCCGAGTCAAATTCACAGTTGTCTCACCACATGTATGACCACCAGAGCCCTGGCCCGTCTCCATGCCCCGTGCATACCGCACGCCTTGCCGCTATTCCCGCGCCGAGCCTCCGCTGTCCCGGTCGAGTCTCAAGGGTCGCAAAACCACACCACTCAACCCCCACCGCAGAGTACCACCGATCATCACCGACCGATGACGAGTTTCATGCTTCCATCAGACCACTGGGCTCCGGTCCGAACTGCATGTCACTCGCTTTTTCTCAGCTGAATAGGCTTCGACTCTCTGAGCTCTTACACCGTAGCCCCTCAATCAGCACCGAGTGAAGTCCTCCAGACTCCAGCTCCACCTTCAACATGACTCCATGGTAGATGATCAGTCCACCCCTGCGCCTCATTGACTTCAAGCTCCGTGTATACACCACCTTGAATCAATCCCGCACCATAGTCTTGTTGAAGCCACACAAGCACTCAGGCATGTGCCACGTGTTTCCACGCCCCAGAAGTCGGTCACCATCAGCATCACGCACCTATGTCGTCGCTGATCCCACCACCGTCTTCTGTATCAACCGACTTGCGTCGATCCGTCAGACTGCCTAGTCCGACCCAGCCGAACTCGTTCGACTGTACGATATGCTCGAGACTCCACAAGCCTTGTACGCACATCACCAATCTGCCATCGTCATGGTAAAACCTCGTGTGTAACTAGCAACACTTCCAAAAGAAACATTTACTTTCCTGATAGTCTCAATGAGTGCACCAAACTTTGCCTCCATAACCTCCAAAGCTTATTTTTCTTTAACTATGTTGCTATCCCTGCGATGTCAACACCACATGATGCAGATCTCTTTTTTTCTCTCAAACAAATCTCAGGCTTGCTAGCTGTACGCATGCATCTGGCTTCATCACGGCTCCTTGAGCCAGCCGCCTGTGCGTGGCCACGCCCTACGCTGCCTCATGGGCCACCTGCCCTGTAGCGCGCCAAGGACCTTGGGCCACCACAGGTCCACGCGTCTGCTCACTAGAGAACCGGTCCCGACCTAGGCTTCCAGCACTTGTGCCTCACAAGCTTCGAATCGAATACGGCCAGTTGTCCACATCGATACGCGTCGCCGCCGCTGAGACAATTCGATCCGGCACACCGCCTGTGCACACGATGCCTTGCCCAAATCGCCCAGGATTCTGTTGTCCTGCCATGACGGCGCAGCCACTTGCATGCGTTTCCAGATTGCTTCTCTCGATCACGCTGAGAACCACGCTGATGGCTGCATCTCAGATTAGATCCTTCCTCTAAATCAACTTCCACAACCTCTTCGTAACCTTGCTCTGATACCATTTGTTAGAATAAACCCGAGGCACACCGTCGATCATCCAAAGACCAAGCAATCACACGAGTACGACACCGAGATTTATTAACGAGGTTCACCGATATGGCTACATCCCCGGGGCCTGACTATGGGCGCTCCTCCCCATGACACCGCTACAATACCGCACCCGGTCGCCCTGGACACCGGCACATGCCGTCGGCTTCCCCTGCGTTCCGGTGCTATTATGTTGGCATAGGTTACATCGTGTGTCTACCCCCGCTATATAAGAGAGGCCTAGAATACAAGTGTCCTACTTGGACACGACTCGATATCCTATCTAAACACAATACAACTACAAGTCCAACTGTAACCTACCTCGTACACTATATTCGACACAACTCCAACACTCAACTTTGCTGAGCATGACGTCTTCCTACTTCAGTTTCACCACAAAAGATTTCTTCAGACAGGAAGGGGAGAAACAGGAAGGACTTAAAGAAGTATCCGAAACTATTGTACTTGATTATAGAATAAAGACAAGACATATCATACTTGTGTATAAAGGAACGGTGTGAGTCCAGAAAGAAGTCCAATGATTCTTGGCACTTTAGTCTTATCTTCTATATCTAAATAGCTAGCCCCCACTAATCTATTTCTCTCAACATGCAAGCATGTCACCTCATCAAGCAACATGCACTAGAAAAGACCCACTTCAACATTCAGCGAGTCATAGAAAAAGATTAACTTCAACATGCAAACATGCATGATATATTTAATAAATATTTTGCAAAAATACAATAATCAAACACAAATACGGGGTAGTACGTGGATGAGTTTAGCAAGTTAGCCCATTATGCCCCAGATGATGTGGCCACAGATGCCGCGAAGCAAGAGAAGTTTATGGAAGGGCTGAATGATAAGATGAGTATGCAGTTAATGGTGGCAATATTTAACAACTACCAGGAGTTGGTAGACAAGGCTCTTATGATTGAAGGGAAGCAGCGGCAGATTGAGAGCCGCAAAAGGAAGAATGGACAAGGGAAGTACAATTCAGGAGCTCAACAGAAGCCTCGTTTTCCCCTGAACTCGGGAGGTTATACCCATAACCATGGAGGCCATACCCAAAATGGAGGAGGTTCTCATAACCACAGTGGCCCCAAGAATGGAAATGGGAATGGAGCAGGCAGCAGTTAGAACCGCTCTAACCAGCCACACCCGCCAAGAAGGATCAAAGTCACATTACTTGTTTCAAGTGCGGGAAGACTGGACACTATGCCAATGAGTGTCATGAACTCAAGAATGGAAATGGAAATGGAAACATAGGAAAGAAGCCCAACCCTTTCAATAGGGGACAGGTGAACCACGTGAACGTGGAGGAGATTGAAGAGCAGCCCGATGCAGTTATAGGTAAGTTTTTGGTTGAGTCATTTACTGCAATCGTTCTTTTTTATACCGGTGCATCGCATTCATACATTTCAAGGGGATTTGTGGGTAAGTATAATTTGCGCACCAAAGTTCTTAGGGCACCTATGTTAGTAAGCTCGCCAGGAGCGAAGTATATGGCAAGCCAAGGATGTTTTCATATGCCATTAACCATAGGTAGGCATGTTTTCCCCTAAGACTTGATAATTTTGGAGTCACAGGGATTGGATGTGATACTAGGAATGGATTGGCTATCGATGTATGGAGGAAACATCGATTGCGCCAGTAAGTCAATTCTGCTCACCACACCGGAGGGAAAAAGGATCGAGTATGTATCCAGGCATGTGCCAAGGAGAACCCAAGTAAATTCCCTCTCAGGAGTTGTTCAGGAGGAAGTGCCTGTAGTGAAGGATTATCCAGATGTATTTCCAGAAGAGTTACCAAGCATGCCGCCGGATCGAGACATTGATTTTTTGATAGAACTATTGCCAGGCACCGGACCAATATCGAAGAGACCATACTGGATGCCCAAAAATGATCTGGAGGAGATTAAGAAGCAGATTAAGGAGTTATTGGAGAAAGGTTACATTCGACGAAGTTCGTCACCATGGGGAGCCCCAGTGCTCTTGGTTGAGAAGGATGGATCCTTGAGAATGGTTGTTGATTATCGTGCATTGAATGAAGTAACGATTAAGAACAAGTACCCTCTGCCGATGATCAATGATTTGTTCGGCCAGTTGCCAGGAGCTAAAGTATTCTCCAAGATCGATTTATGATCAGGATATCACCATTTGAAGATCCGAGAAAAGGATATACCTAAGACAACCTTCACCACAAGGTACGGGCTATATGAGTATACGGTTATGTCATTTGGATTGACTAATGCCCCTACCTATTTCATGAGTATGATGAATAAGGTGTTCATGGAGTTCTTGGATAAGTTTATTGTGGTGTTCATTGATGATATTTTGGTGTACTCGAAGAATGAAGAAGAACACAAGGAGCATTTGCGTTTAGTTCTCGACAAGCTCAGGGAACATCAATTATATGCCAAGTTCAGCAAATGTGAGTTTTGGTTGAAGGAAGTTGGATTTCTTGGACATGTTATATAAGGAGAAGGTATAGCAGTAGATCCTACCAAGGTGCAGTCTGTCACTGATTGGCTAGCGCCCACCTCAGTTGGAGAGATCCGTAGTTTTCTTGGACTCGCGGGATACTACCGGAGATTCATTGAGAATTTCTATAAGATTGCGAAGCCCATGACAGAGTTGTTGAAGAAGGACACCAAGTTCAAATGGATAGATGAATGTGAGGCAAGTTTCCAGGAGTTGAAAAAACGTTTGGTTACAGCCTAGTGCTGATTTTGCCAGATATATGCAAGGATTTCCAAGTGTATTGCGACGCATCTCGCTTAGGACTTGGAGGTGTACTTATGCAAGACGGAAGAGTTGTTTCATATGCCTCACGTCAGCTTCGACCGCATGAGTTAAATTATGCCACGCATGATTTGGAGTTAGCAGCTGTAGTGCATGCACTCAAGACCTGGAGACATTTTCTTATTGGAAATCATTGTGATGTGTACACTGATCATAAGAGTTTGAAGTACATTTTCACACAGAAGGAGTTGAATCTCAGGCAAAGGAGATGGTTGGAGCTTATAAAAGATTATGATATGAAATTGCACTATCATCTAGGCAAGGCCAATGTCGTAGCAGACGCTTTGAGCCGGAAGAGTTATGCCAATACCCTCGTAAGCAGAGGTTTACCAAAGGAGTTGGCCGAAGATCTCAGGGAGCTTCATTTGGAGATAGTCCCTAGAGGTTTTGTTGCAGCATTGGAAGTTCAGTCGACATTATTGGGAAGGATTCGAGAAGCTCGGAAGGATGATAAGGAAATTGTTGAGATAAAGGAGAAGATGAGCAAAGTAAAAGCCAAGGGTTTTCGTGAGGATGAGAATGACACCTTGTGGTTTGGGGACCGTGTTTATGTGCCCAATAATGCAGAGATCAGGAAGTTGATACTTCAGGAAGCTCATGACTCGCCATATTCGATACACCCCGGAAACACCAAGATGTATTTGGATTTGAAGGAGCGTTTCTGGTGGACGGGTATGAAGAAGGATATTGCCGAGCATGTAGCCGTATGTGATGTATGTCACAGAGTGAAGGCAGAACATCAAAAGCCGGCAGGATTACTGCAGCCCGTGCCAATACCCGAATGGAAGTGGGATAAGCTTGGCATGGATTTTATCACCGGATTACCCAGGACCCGATCGGGATATGATTTTATTTGGGTAGTAGTGGATCGTTTGACCAAAGTGGCTCACTTTATCCCAGTGAAAACCACATATACAAGTGCGAAGTTGGCCAAGATATATATGACCATGATCGTATGTCTGCATGGAGTTCTGAGGACCATCATATCAAATAGAGGAACACAGTTCACTTTAAAGTTTTGGCATCAGTTGCACCAGACTTTGGGAACCAGGCTAGAGTTCAGCACAGCCTTTCATCCGCAGACAGATGGACAGACCGAGAGAGTCAATCAGATTCTATAGGACATGTTGAGAGCTTGTGCGCTAGATTATGAATCTAGTTGGGATGATAACTTGCCCTACGCAAAGTTCTCATACAACAATAGCTACCAAGCCAGTTTGAAGATGGCACCTTTCGAAGCTTTGTATGGAAGGAGGTGCAGAACACCGTTAATGTGGGTTGAAGTTGGAGACCGTCAGTTGTTTGGACCCGATTTGATCAAAGAGTCAGAAGAGAAGGTTAAATTGATCCGAGATAGACTGAAGGTAGCTCAGTCCAGACAGAAGAGTTATGCAGACTCAAAACGCAAGGAGATAGTCTATGAAATCGGAGACAGAGCATATCTTCGTGTGTCAGCTCTGCGAGGAGTTAAACATTTTGGAGTTAAGGGAAAGTTAGCCCTGAGATTTATAGGACCATACCGAGTTTTGGAATGTATGGGAGAAGTGGCCAATAAATTGGAGTTACCTGAAGGACTGTCAGGAGTTCATGATGTGTTTCACGTTTCCCAGTTGAAGAAGTGCCATGCTGAGATGGCCGATATTCCTCTGAGAGATACAATGCCCCTGGAAGCAATTCAGTTGGAAAGTGATTTGACCTACAAGGAGAAACCAATCAAGATTCTTGAGTTTGCCAGCCGAGTTACCCGCAGCAAGGTTATCAAGTTTTGCAAAGTTCAGTGGAGCCACCATACCGAGGACGAAGCCACCTGGGAACAAGAGGAAGATCTACGGAAAGACCACCCAGACCTATTTTCTAGCCAACCCGAATCTCGAGGGCGAGATTCATCTTAAGGGGGTAGGTTTGTAACATCCCAAATTTTCAATTTGAAATGTTATACATAGGTATCATATGTGTATCATATTTTATTTGCATTTTGGTTTGGATCCTAAAAATCCTAAGCAACTCAAGGAGCTACGGAGAGAGTTGGGAATTTTATTATTTTCATATTTGAATTTTCTCAAATATTGAAAAAAAGAATCATTTGGTTTTAATTATTTTCTCTCCCAAAATATTTCAATATCAAAATATATGAGAGGAGATAATATGACTTCTCCAAAATAAAAGGAATATTGGCGGAAAAATGTTAAAATCAAATAAATAATTTTATTGGATTTATTGCTATTTTATTTGAATTAGAAAAATATGCATTTTTTCAAAATTGCATTTTAGGCCAAGAAAATGAACACTTTGTTCTAAATATTTTATTAAAATGGTGAAAATTATTTTTGGCATTTTTAGAATTTTTTTATATTTATTAGGATTTTTCTCGGTGGAATTGTTTTTTAAAAAAATGTTTCGGACCGAGCCGGGCCGAAGCCTAGCTGGCCCATCTCCCGTCGCCGCCTCCCGTCGTCGTGCTCATGACGGATTTGGGGAGTCCGACCCCGAGCAGCCGGCGCCGCCCCCTCTCGCATGCCACGCCCCTACCCCTGGGCCTTTAAAGCCCGAGGTGCCGCCGTCCTCGACCCCCACATCGCCACCCCGCCCCGTAGCCGCCCCGCAGCCCGAGCTGCGCCGGAGCCGCTGCCGCACGTCGCTCGCCCGCCGGAATCTCGCCGGTTTCTGATGCCATTTTTTTTTTGCTTTTAGGTAAGAGCCGCCCGGTTTTCTTCAAAACCCTAGATCGGTTTTTTATTTTTAGACCGGTTCGGTTTTTCTTGGTTTAGTTCGTTTGCGAACGTTTGTTTGTTTTAACGAACAAATTCGCCCGTTCATCTCTGTTAGCGGACGTTCGTTCGATAGATTTTTCTTTTATTTTCTTTTTCTGTCAGGGACCTATCTGCGATTACTTTTATCGCAGATTAGCCCCTGATCTTCAAACCCTCGTCGTTTCTAAACCGTTTGTCCAAATCCAATGAAACCAACGCCAAAATCTTCGTCTCGAGCCCCTCTTTCTGTTTAATCAACTTGAAAAAGGTTTTGACAATTTAAAATTTGGTTTCAAGCAGATTTGATTTCGAAGTTCT
Organism: Triticum dicoccoides; assembly: GCF_002162155.2. Taxonomy (NCBI): domain Eukaryota; kingdom Viridiplantae; phylum Streptophyta; class Magnoliopsida; order Poales; family Poaceae; genus Triticum; species Triticum dicoccoides. Next base: position 243,985,422 of record NC_041390.1, on the reverse strand, counting down.
TTTGACCATAGTTTCAGTTCCGTAGCTCTGTTTTGGTTGTTTCTTTTTGCAAATCGAAGCTCTTCAGTTGAAATTTCAGATTTGATCTTCTTATTTGAAGTTTTACTTGTGCATCTATGCTTGAGTGCTTATATATGCTATTGTTTGTTTGCGATAGAATTCCCGGAGTGCACAGCGTGCTACTACGAGTCTCTAGGTTTTGCGGATCATCAGCAAGGCAAGTAACACTTTGATCATACCCCCTTATTACCCAGTTTTTATGCATTAGCTCAAATCCTAAAACATTGCATGAGTAGGATCCTTTAACATGTGGGTTTGGGAAGTAGATGATGAGGTAGAACCTATTGCCCTTTTCTTATCAAACCCTTGGGAAGTTACTTCTACGTTATGCTTAGTTTGCCATGCTATGCTCGTAGACGTGGATTGGATTTGAGTGTATCCATGACGCATGTGAGATTGTTAATTAATGGTTAACTTAAGGTGGATACTTAAACACACATCTGGGTGGATTGGTTGCGCGCACCTGGGGATATACCAGTGCTCGCCTTTTTTGTTCGCCACCCAGGCTCAAAGGGATCATAAGATTATTCATGCTAGAAACTTTCGTGTGCATCCACAAGCTATTATGGGCTCTAGCATAGTTGAGTATGTTGCATGACCTCTTTCAGTGGTGGGCTAGCAGATGTAGGGGAAAGTAGGTGTAACTGTCCACCCAGAGTAAAGAGTTAGTGCTTCTGAAAGACTATGTCTTGGTCATCCGTTTCTCAAAAACCATGTAGTGCGAGAAATCCAACGGAGGAGATCGAGTCTTGTGGGGAAAAGCGCACAAACCTCTGCAGAGTGTACAAACTAATCATGATTAGCCGTGTCCCCGGTTATGGACAATCTTGAGTATCTGGTTCTTGAATTATCATGTTGATCTCATCACTCTAAATTAATTTGTTGGGTTGTTAACTACTTTTTAATTGGGATTGAGATGGGAATTTACCATTCTCAATGTTTTCAACCACCATGATAGTTAAATAAAATATATTCCTTTGTTGTAGGGAAAAATTGGCTTTTCGCAAAACATTATAACCATAGAGCCTCCACCAGCCATATATGCATGTAGTGATAGCATTTATTCTGTTCAATACTCTACTGTGTTACATTGCCAGCATATTCCATGTGCTGACCTGTTTCGGGCTGCAACGCATCATGTTGCAGACTTTTCAGATGAAGAGTAAGGTGCGCTAGGTCGTTGTCGTGCACTCAGCTATGCCGTTGGAGTTGACGGACTCACTTTATCTTCCAAACCTTCTGTTGTTATCGTATTTAGATGGCCTTAAGCCATATTTATTGTAATAAGTTCTCTTTTGAAACATTCGATCTAATAAGTGTGTGATTGCAACTCTGCTATAAATCCTTCGAAGTACTATGTGTGTCAGCATTACCGATCCAGGGATGACACTTATACACAGAGATTTGACTGCCTGAGGTCGGATCGCTACACATGACCACCGGTGCTGGAAGAGCATTCGATGTCGGAACCTTTTTTACTACAACCGCTTCCCAAAGGTGCTAGAACCAGCAACACCAGATGCTACAAGGTGCTACGACATGAAAAAAATCTTCAACCGATGGCAGGGCGGTGCTGCATTAGCGTGCTACAACAGCGGCGTGCGACGGCGGGGTTTCTACGGGACGACGGTGAGGGGCAAGCCGGCGGCAGGGGTGGAGGTGCGGGGGCGTGCGGGACATGCGTGGAGGGAGTGGGTCAAGCGGGAAGGAGATACGGGGGAGTTCGTGGGAGCGAGTAAGAAGGCGATGGATTCCAGCGTGAACCATTTTTTTATACGAGCGTGCGTGATCCAACAGTCGTTGCGGTCCTATGCGGGTTAGATCCAATGGCCCGCGGACGACTGGCCGAGTGTTTGGGCCGGTGCGCCGGTGTAGATCACTGCCCTTACATAATTAACGTGTTTCCTATGCAGTCATGGTACCAAACACACATGAATAATCTGCATGTATAGTTCTCTAATAATTAATCATACATTCTGATTTCCAACTAACCCAATGTGCTAGTGCATCAGGCTCAACCAACCTTAATGCTAGGTTGAGCGGCATTCTTATTTCCAACTAATCTGATGGAATCCTCCTATGACACATCCTCTCTGCTGCCCACCTTCCAGCAGCTCGATGATGGTGATGAAGGATTATAGATAAAAAATTAATGACCCTTACTCTGTACCCATTTGAATCTATTTTCAGATGAAAAACACCGAGCTATGATAAAATAAACAATAATCAACGACCCTGGCTAGGGAACAATACCAGTCCTTCCTTGTAGTAAACGCGGTATTGAGGGAAAATAAATCTAAGAACAGAATGTATAGATTCGGGAAGCTAAACATCGACTGCTCTATTAGCAAGTCTAAATAATTTTTGAGAAGTATTACCAAAGAGATGACTTCCAGGCTGCCGAAGGGCATGTTCTCGTACAACAGCAGCCGCTTATCCCCTGTGCGCAGAAGTCAACCAGGCTGACGAAGTTAGTGTGACTGAGCACCGTCAGTATCAGCACCTCCACCAGGAACTCCTTCCTCCCCTGCACGCTCTCTCGGGCCTGCTGCTTCACCGCCACCATCTGTGCAACAGAAGCGCCCTGCAAGAAGAAGAATCAAATTGTGCTGATGATATAATACATATATCATATATAGTCCAGACGAAAAAGTGATAAGAAAATCAACATGGTAGTTGGATGTGTCAAACATTTGCGACAAAAGAGATTAAGAAAAGTACTGTGTGAACTAAGGAAGCAGCATCGAGGACGACACGCAAGGAAATATGCTTGTCACTTGTCAGTACATTCCCCGAATCTCACCAAATGCGCATACACTTCTATTTTTGCGTCTTATCTTATATTATGTTTGATAGCTCAATTGATCCTGAATTAAACCAAATAGAATTTTAACTCTTTTGGAAAGGCAAACAACCATATAAAAGACATGATGTTTAAATACTTCTGAAAGCCATAACTTAAGTTCGCAGAAGCTATAGAAAAAGTGATCTATAGTTTCCTTGTGCTATAGATTGTAGGTTTATCTCAGGTGCAAGATGAGAAATTTTATTGCTTTGAAGAATATAAAGATAGCAAATTAAGAAATCAGTTGCTGCCTGCCCGACTCAGGTTTGCAACATACAAATGATATACACAGACCATGAATGTATTATAACTTTAGAAGAATATACATTAATTTTCACAAGTATGGCGAAACTTATCATATGGGACGGAGGGAGTACTATAGTTTAGCACATTTTTCTATCACAAGTATAGTTTTTGAATAATGACCAGCAATCTGAAATCATTCACTTACAAAGAAAGAGGGAAGACATAACACGGGCTTGTTAGCTCACCCATACAAAGTTGAGAGTCAATGATTAAGTGAATTTCCAAAAAGAACATAGGGGAAACCATCATATCCATGTGTGGTGTTCCCTGCTGGTTAGTTTTCTCAGAATCAGTCGGGGCAGAGGAAGCTCTGTTCAACTCCCGCTCAACAAAGAACCTTTGTGAGGCCAAACAACCAAAAATTCTTGTTCACACAAACATAAAAATGATGGACTATCCAATAATTTCTTCATGATCATGCAATAAGCCGTGCCTTCCAATACTTTCATATGGCTGCGCTAGATTCGGCTCACACAAACATACATAACATAATATGTATATAATGATTTTACCTCATAATGGATGTTTTAGAAACTCATAATATATATTTGATAGAGAAATCCTTCTTGCTACCTCTTGAGCATGCATTGGTTTTCCCTTAAAGAGGAAAGGGTGATGCAGCAAAGTAGCGTAAGTATTTCCCTCAGTTTTTGAGAACCAAGGTATCAATCCAGTAGGAGATTACACGCAAGTCGCCTAGTACCTGCACAAACAATCAAAAACCTTGCAACCAAAGCGATAAATGGGTTGTCAATCCCTTCACGACCACTTGCAAAAGTGAGATCTGATAAAGATAATAAGATAAATATTTTTGGTATTTTGTTGTGTAGATTGAAAAGTAAAAATTGCAAAATAAAATAAATAGTAAACTAGAATTGTAGATCGGAAACTTATATGATATAAAATAGACTCTGGGGCCATAGGTTTCACTAGTGGCTTATCTCATGATAGCATGTATTATGGTGGGTGACAAATTACTGCCAAGCAATTGATAGAAAAGCGCATAGTTATGAGAATATCTAGGCAATGATTATGAACATAGGCATCACGTCCATGTTAAGTAGACCGAAACGATTCTGCATCTACTACTATTACTCCACACATCAACCGCTATCCACCATGCATCTAGAGTATTAAGTTCATAAGGATAGAGTAACGCATTAGGAAAGATGACATGATGTAGAGGGATAAACTCAAGCAATATGATATAAACCCCATCTTTTTATCCTCGATGGCAACAATACAATACGTGCCTTGCTGCCCCTACTGTCACTGGGAAAGGACACCGCAAGATTGAACCCAAAGCTAAGCACTTCTCCCATTGCAAGAAAAATCAATCTACTAGGCCAAACTAAACCGATAATTCGAAGAGACTTGCAAAGATATCAAATCATGCATATAAGAATTTAGAGAAGAACCAAATATTGTTCATAGATAAACTTGATCATAAATCCACAATTCATCGGATCTCGGCAAACACACCACAAAAGAATATTACATCAAATAGATCTCCAAGAACATCGAGGAAAACTTTGTATTGAGAACCAAAGAGAGAGAAGAAGTCATCTAGCTAATAACTATGGCCCCGAAGGTCTGTGGTAAACTACTCACACATCATCGGAGAGGCTATGGTGTTGATGTAGAAGCCCTCCGTGATCGATTCCCCCTCCGGCAGATCGTCGGAAAAGGCCCCTGATGGGATCTCATGGGTACAGAAGGCTGCGGCGGTGGAAAAGTGGTTTCGTGGCTCCCTTGGATGTTTTTAGGGTATAAGAGTATATATAGGCGAAAGAAGTGCGTCGGTGGATCTACGAGGGGCCCACGAGGGTGGGGGCGCTCCCTCCTGCCTCGTGGCCACCTCGTTGCATCTCTGACTTCCACTGCAAGTCTCCCGGATGACATTTGTTCCAAGAAATATCCTCGCGAAGGTTTTGTTCCGTTTGGATTCAGTATGGTATTCCTTTTCTGCGAAACACTGAAATAGGCAAAAAAAACAGAAACTGTCACTGGGCCTCCGGTTAATAGGTTAGTCCCAAAAATAATATAAAAGTGCATATTAAATCCCATTAAACATCCAAAACAGATAATATAATAGCATGGAACAATAAAAAATTATAGATACGTTGGAGACGTATTAGCATCCCCAAGCTTAATTCCTGCTCGTCCTCGAGTAGGTAAATAATAAGAACGGAAACTTTGATGTGGAATGCTTCCTAACATAATTTTCAATGTAATTTTTTTATTGTGGCATGAATATTCAGATCCGAAAGATTCAAGACAAAAGTTTAATATTGACATAAAAATAATAATACTTCAAGCATACTAACCAAGCAATTATGTCTTCTCAAAATAACATAGCCAAAGAAAGCTCATCCCTACAAAATCATATAGTTTGGTCATGCTTCATTTTCCTCACACAAAATGCTCCCATCATGCACAACCCCGATGACAAGCCAAGCAATTGTTTCATACTTTAGTATTTTCAAACTTTTTCAACTTTCACGCAATACATGAGCGCGAGCCATGGACATAGCACTGTAGGTGGAATAGAATATGATGATGGAGGTTGTGTGGAGAATACAAAAAAAGGAGAAAGTCTCACATCGACGCGGATAATCAACGGGCTATGGAGAGGCCCATCAATTGACGTCAATGCGAGGAGTAGGGATTGCCATGCAACGGATGCACTAGAGCTATAAATGTATGAAAACTCAACAAAAGAAACTAAGTGGGTGTGCATCCAACTTGCTTGCTCACGAAGACCTAGGGCATTTTGAGGAAGCCCATTGTTAGAATATACAAGCCAAGTTCTATAATGAAAATTCCCACTAGTATGTGAAAGTGACAAAATAAGAGACTCTCTATCATGAAGATCATGGTGCTACTTTGAAGCACAAGTGTGGAAAAAGGATAGTAACATTATCCCTTCTCCCTTTTTCTCTCATTTTTTGGGCCTTCTCTCTTTTTTTTATTTGGCCTTTATCTCTTTTTTTATTTACTCACACGGGACAATGCTCTAATAATGATTATCATCACACTTCTATTTATTTACAACTCAAAAATTACAACTCGATACTAGAACAAAATATGACTCTATATGAATGCCTCCGGCGGTGTAACGGGATGTGTAATGATTCAAGAGTGACATGTATAAAAATTATGAGCGGTGGCTTTGCCACAAATACGATGTCAACTACATGATCATGCAAGGCAATATGACAATGATGAAGTGTGTCATAATAAATGGAACGGTGGAAAGTTGCATGGCAATATATCTCGAAATGTCTATGGAAATGCCATAATAGATAGGTATGGTGTCTGTTTTGAGGAAGATGTAAGGAGGCTTATGTGTGATAGAGTGTATCATATCATGGGGTTTGGATGCACCGGCGAAGTTTGCACCAACTCTCGAGGTGAGAAAGGGCAATGCACGGTACCAAAGAGGCTAACAATGATGGAAGGGTGAGAGTGCGTATAATCCATGGACTCAACATTAGTCATAAAGAACTCACATACTTATTGCAGAAATCTACAAGTCATCAAAAACCAAGCACTACGCGCATGCTCCTAGGGGGATAGATTGGTAGGAAAAGACCATCGCTCGTCCCTGATACGTCCATTTTGCATCATGCTTTTATATCGATATTTATTGCATTATGGACTGTTATTTCACTTTATGTCACAATACTTATGGCTATTCTCTCTTATTTCACAAGGTTTACATAAAGAGGGAGAATGCCGGCAGCTGGAATTCTGGTCTGGAAAAGGAGCAAATATTAGAGACCTATTCTGCGCAACTCCAAAAGTCCTGAAACTCCACGGAACGTCTTAAAAGAAATAAAGAAAAATCCACGCCAAAGATGAAGGCCTGGGGGCCCACACCCTGCTCACGAGGGTGGGGGCGCCCCCCTATCTCGTGGGCCCCCTGGTGGCTCTCCGATGCCCATCTTCTCATATATGAGGTCTTTCGATGAGAAAAAAATAAGAAGGAACTTTTCGGGACGAGACTCCGCCGCCATGAGGCGGAACCTTGGCGGATCCAATCTAGAGCTCCGACAGAGCTGTTCTGCCGGGGATACTTCCTTCCGGGAAGGGGAAATCATCACCATCGTCATCACCAACGCTCCTCTCATCGGGAGAGGGCAATCTCCATCAACATCTTCACCAGCACCATCTCATATCCAAACCCTAGTTCATCTCTTGTATCCAATTCTTATCTCAAAGTCCGGGATTGGTGCTAGTAGGTTGCTAGTAGTGTTGATTACTCCTTGTAGTTGATGCTAGTTGGTTTAATTGGTGGAAGATCATATGTTCAGATCCTATATGCATATTATTACCCCTCTGATTATGAACATGAATATGCTTTGTGAGTAATTATGTTCGTTCCTGAGGACAAGGGAGAAGTCTTGCTATGAGTAGTCATGTGAATTTGGTATTCGTTTGATATTTTGATAAGATGTATGTTTTCTAGCCTCTAGTGATGTTATGTGAACGTCGACTACATAACACTTCACCATTATTTGGGCCTAGAGGAAGGCATTGGGAAGTAATAAGTAGATGATGGGTTGCTAGAGTGACAGAAGCTTAAACCCTAGTTTATGCGTTGCTTCGTAAGGGGCTGATTTGGATCCATATGTTTCATGCTATGGTTAGGTTTACCTTAATACTTTTGTTGTAGTTGCGGATGCTTGCAATAGAGGTTAATCATAAGTGGGATGCTTGTTCAAGTAAGAACAGTACCCAAGCACCGGTCCACCCACATATCAAATTATCAAAGTATCGAACTCGAATCATATGAACATGATGTAAACTAGCTTGACGATATTCCCATGTGTCCTCGGGAGCGCTTTTCCTATTATAAGAGTTTGTTCTGGCTTGTCCTTTGCTACAAAAGGATTGGGCCACCTTGCTGCACTTTATTTACTTTTGTTACTTGTTGCTCGTTACAATTTATCATATCATAAAACTATGTGTTACCACTTATTTCAGTACTTGCAGAGAATACCTTGCTGAAAACCGCTTATCATTTCCTTCTGCTTCTCGTTGGGTTCGACACTCTTACTTATCAAAAGGACTACGATAGATCCCCTATACTTGTGGGTCATCAAGACTCTTTTCTGGCGCCGTTGCCGGGGAGTGTAGCGCCTTTGGTAGGTGGAATTTGGTAAGGAAAAATTTATATAGTGTGCTGAAATTTATTATCACTTGTTACTATGGAAAGTAATTCTCTGAGGGGCTTGTTCGGGGTATCTTCACCCCGTCCAGTAGAGCAAAGAGTTGCTCCTCAACCTATGGAACCTATTGAAAATGATACTCCTTTTGAATTTCCCGCGGCTATGATGGAAAAACTGCTAGCTAACCCTTTTACAGGAGATGGAACAAAGCATCTCGATGAGCACTTAATATATGTGGATGAAGTTTGTGGATTATTTAAGCTTGCAGGTATACCCGATGATGTTGCTAAGAAGAAGGTCTTCCCTTTATCTTTGAAGGGAGACGCATTGATATGGTATAGGCTATGTGATGATATGAGATTCTGGGACTGTAAAAGATTGAAGTTGGAATTTCATCAAAAGTATTACCCTATGCATCTTGTTCATCGTGATCGCAATTACATATATAATTTCTGGCCTCGCGAAGGAGAAAGCATCGCTCAAGCTTGGTGGAGGCTTAAATCAATGTTATATTCATGCCCCAATCATGAGCTCCCGAGAGAAATAATTATGCAAAGTTTTTATGCTCGGCTTTCTGAAAACAATCATAACATGCTCGATACTTCTTGTGATGGCTCTTTTATGGTGAAGACTATTGAATTCAGATGGAATTTATTTGATAGAATTAAACGCAAATCTGAAGATTGGGACCTCGACGAAGGTAAGGAGTCAGGTATGACACCTAAGTTTGATTGTGTTAAATCTTTCATGGATACCGATATTTTCCATAAGTTTAGCACTAAATATGGACTTGACTCTGAGATAGTAGCTTATTTTTGTGAATCTTTTGCTACTTATGTTGATCTCCCTAAGGAGAAGTGGTTTAAATATCATCCTCCCATATAAGTAAAAGTAGCTGCGCCTATTAAAGTTGAAGAAAAGACTGTCACTTATAATGATCCTATTGTTCCTACTTCTTATATTGAGAAACCACCTTTCCCTGTTAGAATAAAGGATCATGCTAAAGCTTCAACTGTTGTTCGTAAAAGCAATATTAGAACTTATGCACCTCCTGAACAAGTTAAAGTAGAACCTAATATTGCTATTGTTAAAGATCTCTTGTCTAATAATATTGATGGGCATGTTATTCAGTTCGAAGGTGAAACTGCTAGAATTGCTAAACCTTGTGCTAAAGATAAACATAGACCCGTGGTAGGCGTGCCTATTATTTCTGTTAAAATAGGGGATCATTGTTATCATGGCGTATGTGATATGGATGCTAGTGCTAGTGTTATACCGCATACTTTATATGAAGAAATTAAGAATGAAATTGCACCTGCAGAGTTAGAAGATATTGATGTCACAATTAAACTTGCCAATAGAGATACTATTTCAGCAATGGGAATTGTCAGAGATGATGAAGTCTTGTGTGGGAAAACTAAATATCCTGCTGATTTTCTTGTTCTTGGTTCCCCACAAGATAGTTTTTGTCCCATTATATTTGGTAGACCCTTCTTAAATACTGTCAATGCTACCATAGATTGCACAAAGAATGTTGTTACTATTGGCTTGGATGATATGGTTCATGAGTTTAATTTCTCTAAATTTAGTAAACATCATCATGAGGAAGAATTACCTAGTAAGGATGAAATTATTGGTCTTGCTTCTATTGCAGTACCTCCTAGTGATCCTTTAGAACACTATTTGCTAGACCATGAAAATGATATGTTCATAAATGAAAGAAGGGAAATAGATGAAGTATTCTTTAAACAGGAACCTGTTCTGAAACACAACTTGCCTGTTGAAATCTTAGGCGATCCTCCTCCACCCAAGGGTGATCCCGTGTTCGAGCTTAAACCTTTTCCTAATAATCTTAAATATGCTTATCTTGATGAAAAGAAGATATATCCTGTTATTATTAGTGCTAACCTTTCAGAGCATGAAGAAGAAAGATTATTGAAAACTCTGAAGAAGCATCGTGCTGCTATTGGATATACTCTTGATGATCTTAAGGGCATTAGTCCCACTCTATGCCAACATAAATAAAATTTGGAAGCAGATGCCAAACCAGTTCGTGATCCTCAACGACGTCTGAATCCTAAAATGAAAGAAGTGGTAAGAAAAGAAATACTAAAGCTTCTGGAGGCAGGTATAATCTACCCCGTTGCTGATAGTGAGTGGGTAAGTCCTGTCCATTGTGTCCCTAAGAAGGGAGGTATTACTGTTGTTCCTAATGATAAAGATGAATTGATTCCACAAAGAATTATCACAGGTTATAGGATGGTAATTGATTTCCGCAAATTAAATAAAGCTACTAAGAAAGATCATTACCCCTTACCTTTTATTGATCAAATGCTAGAAAGATTATGCAAACACACACACTATTGCTTTCTAGATGGTTATTCTGGTTTCTCTCAAATACCTGTGTCGGCTAAAGATCAATCAAAGACTACTTTTACATGCCCTTTTGGTACTTTTGCTTATAGACGTATGCCTTTTGGTTTATGTAATGCACCTGCTACCTTTCAAAGATGCATGATGGCTATATTCTCTGACTTTTGTGAAAAGATTTGTGAGGTTTTCATGGACGACTTTTCTGTCTATGGTTCCTCTTTTGACGATTGCTTGAGCAATCTTGATCGAGTTTTCCAGAGATGTGAAGAAACTAATCTTGTCTTGAATTGGGAAAAGTGCCACTTTATGGTTAATGAAGGTATTGTTTTGGGGCACAAAGTTTCTGAAAGAGGTATTGAAGTTGATAAAGCCAAGGTTGATGCTATTGAAAAGATGCCATGTCCCAAGGACATCAAAGGTATAAGAAGTTTCCTTGGTCATGCCGGTTTTTATAGGAGGTTCATTAAGGACTTCTCAAAAAATTCTCGGCCTCTGACTAATTTATTGCAAAAAGATGTACAATTTGTCTTTGATGATGATTGTGTAGAAGCATTTGAAATACTTAAGAAAGCATTAGTCTCTGCACCTATTGTTCAGCCACCTGATTGGAATTTACCCTTTGAAATTATGTGTGATGCTAGTGATTATGCTGTAGGTGTTGTTCTAGGGAAAAGAGTCGATAAGAAATTAAATGTTATTCATTATGCTAGTAAGACTCTAGACAATGCTCAAAGAAATTATGCTACTACTGAAAAAGAACTTTTAGCAGTTGTATTTGCTTGTGATAAGTTCAGATCTTATATTGTTGATTCTAAAGTAACTATTCAAACAGATTATGCTGCTATTAAATATCTTATGGAAAAGAAAGATGCTAAACCTAGACTTATTAGATGGGTTCTCTTGCTACAAGAATTTGATTTGCATATTGTTGATAGAAAGGGAGCTGAGAACCCCGTTGCAGACAACTTGTCTAGGTTAGAAAATATTCTTGATGACCCACTACCTATTAATGATGACTTTCCTGATGAGAAATTAAATGTTATAAGTACTTCTCGTAGTACTCCATGGTATGCTGATTATGCTAATTATATTGTTGCTAAGTTTATACCACCTAGCTTCACATACCAACAAAAGAAAAAGTTCTTCTATGATTTGAGACATTACTTTTGGGATGAACCACATCTTTATAAAGGAGTAGATGGTGTTATTAGGTGTTGTGTACCTGAGCATGAATAGGAACAGATCCTACGCAAGTGTCATTCCGAGTCTTATGGAGGACACCACGCTGGAGATAGAACTGCACATAAGGTATTGCAATCTGGTTTTTATTGGCCTACTGTAACACCCTCGATGCGACTATATCTCCCACGTGTCGAGGCACGACTTAGAGGCATAATCGCATTGAAGGCATATTGTAGGATCGAAAGTATGTCTAGAGGGGGGGTGATTAGACTACTTGACCAAATAAAAACTTAACCTTTTCCCAATTTTGGTTCTTGGCAGATTTTAGCTATTTTGGGACAAGTCAAGCAATCATCACACAATTCAAGCAAGCATGCAAAGAGTATATTGGCAGCAGAAAGTAAAGCATGCAACTTGCAAGAATGTAAAGGGAAGGGTTTGGAGAATTCAAACGCAATTGGAGACACGGATGTTTTTCCCGTGGTTCGGATAGGTGGTGCTATCCTACATCCACGTTGATGGAGACTTCAACCCACGAAGGGTAACGGTTGCGCGAGTCCATGGAGGGCTCCACCCACGAAGGGTAATGGTTGCGCGAGTCCACGGAGGGCTCCACCCACGAAGGGTCCACGAAGAAGCAACCACCCACGAAGGGTCCACGAAGAAGCAACCTTGTCTATCCCACCATGGCCATCGCCCACGAAGGACTTGCCTCACTAGCGGTAGATCTTCATGAAGTAGGCGATCTCCTTGCCCTTACAAACTCCTTGGTTCAACTCCACAATCTTGTCGGAGGCTCCCAAGTGACACCTAGCCAATCTAGGAGACACCACTCTCCAAGAAGTAACAAATGGTGTGTTGATGATGCACTCCTTGCTCTTGTGCTTCAAATGATAGTCTCCCCAACACTCAACTCTCTCTCATAGGATTTGGATTTTGTGGAAAGAAGATTTGAGTGGAAAGCAACTTGGGGAAGGCTAGAGATCAAGATTCATATGGTAGGAATGGAATATCTTGGTCTCAACACATGAGTAGGTGGTTCTCTCTCAGTACATATGAGTTGGAATTGTGTATGTGTTCTGATGGCTCTCTCCATGAATGAAGAGGAGGTGGAGGGGTATATATAGCCTCCACACAAAATCCAACCGTTACACACAGTTTTCCAATCTCGGTGGGACCGAATCAACAAACTCGGTCGGACCAAAAAGGTAAAGTGACCGTTAGAGATTTTCGGTGGGACTGACATGCAACTCGGTAGGACCGATATGGTTAGGGTTTGGGCATAACGTAATCTCGGTGAGACCGATTACACAAACTCGGTGAGACCGATTTTGGTAATTAGCTAACCAGAGAGTTGGTCAGGCAAACTCGGTGGGACCGATTTGCTCTTTCGGTGAGACCGAAAAGTTACAAAAAGGAAACACTGAATTTACATTGCAATCTCGGTGGGACCGATTCGCTCTTTTGGTGAGACCGAAAAGTTACGAAAGGGAAACAGAGAGTTTGCAATCCCATCTCGGTGAGACCGAGATCCCTATTGGTAGAACCGAATTGCTAGGGTTTGGCAGTGGCTTATGACAAGTGAAACTCGGTGACGCCGGATAGAAAGAATCGGTAGGACCGAGTTTGGCTTAGGGTTTAGGTCATATGTGGATATGGGAAAGTAGTTGAGGGTTTTGGAGCATATCACTAAGCACATGAAGCAAGAGGCTCATTAAGCAACACCTCATCCCTCCTTGATAGTATTGGCTTTTCCTAAAGACTCAATGTGATCTTGGATCACTAAAATAAAAAATGAAGAGTCTTGAGCTTTTGAGCTTGAGCCAATCCTTTGTCCTTAGCATTTTGAGGGTTCCACTTTCACATCCATGCCATGCCAATCATTGAGCTTTCCTGAAATAGTCATCTTGGAATAGCATTAGCTCAATGAGCTATATGTTGTTATGAATTACCAAAACCACCTAGGGATAGTTGCACTTTCAATCTCCCCCTTTTTGGTAATTGATGACAACATATAGATCAAAGCTTCGACAAATGATAATAAGCATGAAATATATCGTCGCTTTGAGAAGTATGTGACAAGTAAGAGCTCCCCCTAAATTTGTGCATATTTAAAATTTGCTTTGGACTGCAAATGCACAAAGAGTTAGAGTCATGGGTTACTCTTCCATGTCACATACATCTTGGTGGAGCGCTTAAAATGATAAGAATGAAATACATGCACTCATCACCAAGAATAGTGAATGATCACATAAGATAGATAAGATGATAATATTAAGCAAACATTAAGTGTAGCTTATGATCAAACACATGATCATCAATGTCTCACAGGTAACGGCATAGTATCTCAAGCACTCAAAAGCAAACAAAGTTCGAAAAAACACCAAATAAAGCAAGAGAGAAAAAAACAACACTCTCTCTCTCTCTCTCGAAGCCTATGATCTATACATTTTCTCCCCCTTTGGCAACAAGTTACCAAAAAGTTCCTAGAAAATGCATAGTGCTAAGTCGACACTCAGGCTTGATCTTCAGGTGGTGGTGGAGTCCGGAGCACTCCAAGGACGAAGCCTTCTGTAGACGTGGTTGGAGTTGAGGCTGAAGTAGATGCTGGAGCTGGTGGAACCGAAGTTGTAGCTGGTGCAGAAGTGGTGGCTCTGGTGTTAGCAACTGGCACTGCATGTGATCTCTGAGCTCTTGGCACTCTGGCAAATGCATCAGTTGTAGTCTTGCCTCTCCTCTCATGCATGTCATCCTGAAGTTGTGCCACTGCAGACTGAATCTCTGTTACTTTGACATCCAAGTCATAGAACTTTTGTTCCATGATCCTCTCTAAGCTCTGCTGATTCTAAGTGAGGGTGGCCAGTCCTTGCTCAATCCTCAGTGTGGATGCAATCAAGTAACCAAGCTGCTCTTGTTTGGTTTTCAAGAAATACTCAGATGCCTCCTCTTGAGTTGGCATCTTGGCAGCTTTCTCCTTCCTCGCCTGCTCCTTCTTTGCTTGTGCTTGGGCAGATGATGGCTCATTCTCAGTCATGACAACTTGATTATCTTCAAAATCTGGATGGATGGGCAGGTGTTCCTTGTCCAATAAGTATATGCCCATGCCCATCTTGCAGTTGATTAATTCCTGAATTTGTGGGGCATATCCACAGCTCCTCTTCTGATCAGCTGTTGTCCTCTTAATGGTCTCTACCATGAGGCTCATCACCTTGAACTTCTGTGGCACATCAAATATATGAAGCAAATTGATCGCATGGCCTTTGATCATCTTGTGATCACCTGACTTGGGCAACAAGGTGTGCCTCAGTATCCAATTGATGGTTGGCAGCCCTGACAGAAGATAGTGTACTGAGCCAAACTTGAAAGTGTCAAGTGCTTCATTTGGAATTTCCTTGTACATGTTTGACATTGAGTTATGATCCATCTTCTTCTTGGCATATACATCCAAGTCATCTTCCTGCTCTTCTGGGGCATTGATCAGCTGAGCCCATTCAGCAACTATAGATTGGTACCTCGTACCTTCAGACATCCATGTTATCCTACCATCTGGATAAAAATGTGCTGTGGAGTAGAACTGCATGATAAGCTCCTCATTCCACTTTGTGAGCTTCTGCCCAACAAAGTCCTCTACTCCACATGCCTTGAAGCTGTCCTGCACTCCAGGGTAGTGCTCTTCATTTTCCTTGATGTATTCCCAGTCGACCCATCTCATATCACATACAATTGGCTTCTTGTCCAACAAAACTGTCTCATAGAAGTCCTGTTGTTCCTTAGTGTGGAACCTGTAGTCAACAGCAGTCCTTCTCCTTGAAGCATACGGATCTGCTTCTCTCCACTTCCTGAGCCCTGAGTCTCTCCTGAGCTTCATGTCCTCAGCCACAGGATGAGCATCATTGTGGTCTGGGATCTTGGGCTTGAGCTTTCTAAGAACTTTCTCTTCATCATCTTCTGCAGTGTCAGGCACTGGGGCCTTGTTCTTCTCAGCAGCTGGGATGCTTCTTGTATTTCTCTTTGGTTTTGGCTTTGGAGCTAGCTTGGCCTTGGAAGCAGCTGCCCCTAATCTTATGGCATCACCCATCAGCTTGGGTGCCTTGGGTGCTGGTGCAGCTACCTCTTCTTCTTCCTCCTCATCTTCCATGATGGAAGCCTTGCCAAGCACTCTGGCTATGGTTTTCTTCACCCTTTCCTTTCTTTTCTTGCCTTCAGCAGCAACTGGCTCTATGGGAGTGGGCTTCTCAGTTGAAGCTCTGGCCTTTGACATAGGCTGCCTGCCTGCTGGCCTTTTGATCTTCATCCCTGTTTTTATGCCCTGTGCTGGCTCAACTCTCTTGGAAGTTGCTTCCTCTTCTGCCACATAATCCTCATCTTCTGAGTCTGAGGTTCTCTTCTTTCTCTGTCTTGTGACAGCTTTAGGCAGATTGCTAGGGGTGCTCCTACTGCCATCATCTGAGGAACTTGAGGGACTAGTGCCCTCACTCATCTGCACTTGCTGCTCTGACAAGTTCTGGCTATCACTTTGGTCTGACATGATGCAAACTCTGACTGCTGACACTGTGAATAGGTTATAGATGAGATAAAGTGGATGAGCATCACAAAATGCAGAGATTTTTGCAAAAGAATAATTCAAAAACTTAGTTTTAGTTTCCCACTGAAAGCATCTCGGATCTACCGATTTCTAAACTCAGTGATACCGAAGCAGTTTTGGCACCTAAACTAGTGAACTCGGTCAGACCGAGTCACAGTTTGGTGGCACCGAGACTGCTAGGGTTTCACAGAGTTCCAAAATCGGTCACACCGATAAGTAATTCTCGGTCAGACCGAGTCTCACTTGTGCAATGGCATAAGCCAAATCGGTGGGACCGAGTTTTTCAACTCGGTGGGTCCGAGATGGTTTCGGCGGAAACCTAACCCTAAAATTTTCGAATTAAACCTAATCTACGAGTTCATTGACTGGATAGAAGTTTAACAAATGTGGCAAGAATCATGATGATCACAATGTGCTAAGAATCAGATTGGGGAATAGCACAAAGATCGAGTCCATACCCTAGTTCGACGGAGACTCGCTACGGCGGCAACGGCGGGGTTGAATTTCCGTTGACGGCGACGGAGACCAGCGACTGGAGGCGGCTGGCGGCGAGGAGACGATCCGGAGACCAAGTTGGCAGAGCAGGCTATCGCGCGGGCGAAGGGGTTCGGAGAAATTTCCAAATTTTTGCCCATGACTATATATAGCCCGACCCTGTCGGTGTGACCGAGTGGAACAACTCGGTGGCACCGAGATGCAAAACTGTATACAGTTGTTGCAACTCGGTGTGACCGAATGGTTCAAATCGGTTGCACCAAGATCGAAAACCTAGATCAACTTAATGATCACGGTAGGACCGAAAGTGGGGTATCGGTCAGACCGAGAATCATAAAGAGGTTTTGGAAGTTTAAGTCTATGACGAATCAGGGACTCCGAGCGCTCCTCACACAGAGTGGTTCGAATCTGACTTGATCAAATTTTGTGATGTAGCATGAATAGAGTTTGAGACGAGAAAAGCATAGATAGCTAGAGGAGGTTCTTAGTCATTCTTGTCCATCCACTTGGCAAAAGGAAATAAAACCAAACAATCAAAACAACAAGTGGATGTCCTCGAATGAGTAAAATATGCAACCAGCATGCTTACACAATAAGATGGCAAATGAAATATGTGACAAGGCATGCACAACCAATTCTAGCATCTATCAAGCAATTTGCGATGACAAGGTCATCTATATATGAGTATATTGACTTAGGAGTCAAGTGAGAACACTTGATCATAGGTCATACTCATCGTTTAAGCTCAAGTGGGGTTACCACTTTTACATAAAGCATTGTTGTGTTCACATCTTTAGAGTTGCTTTAGCTCAAGTCTTAGAGTAAAGCTCCCCCTAGATGTGATATCCCCCCTTAGAGGGATGAACTAACCTCGGGTTTTGTCGATGATGACTTCATGTAGATGTTGAAGATGTGGATGCTCAATGTTGATGTAGATCACTTGGAGCTATCCATTTGAGTGAATTGCACTTTCAATACCTACATGGGTTAGTCCCACAAGGAACAAACAAGGATATCCATAGACATAGAGTGATGCACACACAAGATGATGTCCATGAAAACTTTTAGGTTACCTTGTCCCTTCTCTTACCAACAAGAGGGTTTGTGACTCCTTGAACTAGTGCAATATGTGGAAGTTCATTGCACTTGTTCTTGCCAAAATGATAAGAGTGAAGTATGTTGGCGGAGTCACCCTCAAGAACTCTCTAGTTCTTCTTCTTTTGGATCCACACCATCTTGATGGGAATCCTTGGAGTTGTAGTCGTACTTGATGAAGTGGAACTTGAAGTAGTCTTGGGAATCCACTTGACTAAGGTCTTAGGAGCTTCTTCAAATGCATCAATTTCCTCTTGAAGCTTGTCCTTGCCTTTTTGCTTGTAGTCTTGTGGTGGAAGATCATCTTGAGCTTGTGTCCCCTTGAAAGAAGTATCATACTTCTCTTGTTGAGGAACAAACTTTGTCTTGGGGTATTGATCTTCTTCCCACTCAACTCCATTGGCATTGAACTTTCGTTCAAAACCAACACCTTGATTCTTCCGATGCATTCCTTGCTTGCGCACAATTTCCTCGAATTGCTTACTCCCGGCAAGGCTTTTGTACACTCCTTTCTCTATAATTCCCTTCAATAAGCTATTTTCTTGCTCAAGTGTAACTTGGCTAAGAGAATCATTAGTGGAATCAAGAGAACTACTAGAAGCAACAATATTGGATTTAGCATGATCATTGTTACTGCTAGAGGAAGAATCTTTCTTGTTCTTGTTACTAGACTTGACTTGAGGCATGTAAGTGGATAAGAGTAAACACTTGGCAATGTAAGAAGAACTTTTCTTGCGGAGATCATCATTGATTGCTTTTAAGAACTCATGCTCTTGCTCAAGATTGAGCTTTTCAAAGCGTAATTTCTCATGAGCTCTTAAAAGTTATCGATGATCTTTGAAGATAGTTTCATGAGCTAACTTAAGAGTGTTTAGTTCTTTAGTTAGAGCCTCAATCTTCTCCTTATCATTGTCATTTGTTTTATCTTGATTAGCATGATTGATTGACGTTTCATCATAGTATTCATCACTAGAGTTGCCAACAAGCAAATCATCACCTAACAAGTCATCTTCATCACTATTGAAATCAACATACTCGGGGTGTGTTACCTTAGGACCTTTGGCCATGAAGCATCTTCCAATTCCTTCATTTGGTGAGTCAAATATGTCATAGGAGTTGGTTGACACAAGTGCTAGACCGGCAACACCTTCATCTTGAGTATCTTCGGAGTCGGAGTGATAACTTCTCTCGGAGTGGCTGTCGGAGTCGGAGCTGGATACCCATTCACCAACATGAGCTTGATGTCTTCATTTTGTGTAGCTCCTTGATGATTTTTCCTTCCTTTCCGAATCTTTGCTTCTCCGTGAGTATCTTCGTTCATAACGATCATCTCTACTCCTTCTCTCTCTTGGTGGTGATTCTTTGCTTCTTCTTTTTGGAGAATCTTCTCTTCTCTTGTAGGGAGACGTACACTCATTGGAATAGTGTCCGGGTCTTCCACAACTGTAGCAGTTTCGCTCTCGACTAGAAGATCTTTTGTCATTGTAGGACCTTGACTTGAAGCTTCTATCTTTGCTTCTACTCTTGTAGAACTTGTTGAAGTTCTTCACCATTAAGCTCAATTCTTCATTGAAGTTTTGTTTCTCACTTGATGATGTAGGGGCTTCACATGAGGCTTTGTAGGCACCACTTGATTTGTTGTGAAGTTCCTCTTTATCCTTAAGTGACATCTCATGAGCAACAATTCTTCCAATCACCTCCGTTGGCTTGAGATCTTTGTAATTGGGCATCATTTGGATCAATGTGCACACGGTATCATATTTTCCATCCAAGGCTCTTAGAATCTTCTTGATGATGAATCTATCGGTCGTCTCTTCACTTCCTAAGCCGGCAATCTCATTTGTGATGAGAGCAAGCCTAGAGTACATTTCAGCGACACCTTCACCATCCTTCATTTTGAACTTGTCAAGTTGACTTTGAAGCACATCCAACTTGGATTCCTTGACGGAGTCGGTACCTTCGTGCATATCAATCAAAGTGTCCCAAATTTCCTTTGCATTCTCAAGACGGCTGATTTTGTTGAATTCTTCGGGGCACAATCCGTTGAAGAGAATATCATAAGCTTGAGCATTGTATTGCAACATCTTTAACTCATCCGCGGTAGCTTCACGGTTTGGTTCTTTCCCATCAAAGAAGTCACCTTGCAAACCAACACACACAATAGCCCAAACGGCGGGGTTATGTCCAAGAATATGCATTTTCATTTTATGCTTCCAACTAGCAAAATTAGTACCATCAAAGTAAGGACCTCTATGGTGATAATTTCCCTCGCTAGACGCCATACTCTCCTAGGTTGTGAAACCAAGGCTATGACCACCAAAAGCTATGCTATGGAGATCAAAGCAAATGGAGACCAAAGCTCTGATACCACTTGTAGGATCGAAAGTATGTCTAGAGGGGGGGTGATTAGACTACTTGACCAAATAAAAACTTAACCTTTTCCCAATTTTAGTTCTTGGCAGATTTTAGCTATTTTGGGACAAGTCAAGCAATCATCACACAATTCAAGCAAGCATGCAAAGAGTATATTGGCAGCGGAAAGTAAAGCATGCAACTTGCAAGAATGTAAAGGGAAGGGTTTGGAGAATTCAAACGCAATTGGAGACACGGATGTTTTTCCCGTGGTTCGGATAGGTGGTGCTATCCTACATCCACGTTGATGGAGACTTCAACCCACGAAGGGTAACGGTTGAGGGAGTCCACGGAGGGCTCCACCCACGAAGGGTAATGGTTGCGCGAGTCCACGGAGGGCTCCACCCATGAAGGGTTCACGAATAAGCAACCACCCACGAAGGGTCCACGAAGAAGCAACCTTGTCTATCCCACCATGGCCATCGCCCACGAAGGACTTGCCTCACTAGCGGTAGATCTTCACGAAGTAGGCGATCTCCTTGCCCTTACAAACTCCTTGGTTCAACTCCACAATCTTGTCGGAGGCTCCCAAGTGACACCTAGCCAATCTAGGAGACACCACTCTCCAAGAAGTAACAAATGGTATGTTGATGATGAACTCCTTGCTCTTGTGCTTCAAATGATAGTCTCCCCAACACTCAACTCTCTCTCATAGGATTTGGATTTTGTGGAAAGAAGATTTGAGTGGAAAGCAACTTGGGGAAGGCTAGAGATCAAGATTCATATGGTAGGAATGGAATATCTTGGTCTCAACACATGAGTAGGTGGTTCTCTCTCAGAACATATGAGTTGGAATTGTGTATGTGTTTTGATGGCTCTCTCCACGAAGGAAGAGGAGGTGGGGGGGTATATATAGCCTCCACACAAAATCCAATCATTACACATAGTTTTCCAATCTCGGTGGGACCGAATCAACAAACCCGGTCGGACCGAAAAGGTAAACCTAGTGACCGTTAGAGATTTTCGGTGGGACTGACATGCAACTCGGTAGGACCGATATGGTTAGGGTTTGGGCATAACATAATCTCGGTGAGACCGATTACACAAACTCGGTGAGACCGATTTTGGTAATTAGCTAACCAGAGAGTTGGTCAGGCAAACTCAGTGGGACCGATTTGCTCTTTCGGTGAGACCGAAAAGTTACAAAAAGGAAACACTGAATTTACATTGCAATCTCGGTGGGACCGATTCGCTCTTTCGGTGAGACCGAAAAGTTACGAAAGGGAAACAGAGAGTTTGCAATCCCATCTCGGTGAGACCGAGATCCCTATCGGTAGAACCGAATTGCTAGGGTTTGGCAGTGGCTTATGACAAGTGAAACTCGGTGGCGCCTGATAGAAAGAATCAGTAGGACCGAGTTTGGCTTAGGGTTTAGGTCATATGTGGATATGGGAAAGTAGTTGAGGGTTTTGGAGCATATCTCTAAGCACATGAAGCAAGAGGCTCATTAAGCAACACCTCATCCCTCCTTGATAGTATTGGCTTTTCCTAAAGACTCAATGTGATCTTGGATCACTAAAATATAAAATGAAGAGTCTTGAGCTTTTGAGCTTGAGCCAATCCTTTGTCCTTAGCATTTTGAGGGTTCCACTTTCACATCCATGCCATGCCAATCATTGAGCTTTCCTGAAATAGTCATCTTGGAATAGCATTAGCTCAATGAGCTATATGTTGTTATGAATTACCTAAACCACCTAGGGATAGTTGCACTTTCACATATGTCGCAAGTTAGGCAATCTTCACAACATCCCATGTAATATGAATCATAAAGGGGAGATAACATAGTTGGCTTACACTCGCCACGTCAATCAAGTACATAAATAACATTACATCATCCAAACACTCATGGCCCGACTACGGCGCCAAAATAAAAGATAACCCAACATGCGACACGGTCCCAATCACCCCCAACTGGGCACCACTACTGATCATCGGGAAAAGAAACATAGTAACATTGAGAGTCCTCGTCGAACTCCCACTTGAGCTCAAGCGCGTCTCCTGGAGCGGAATCATCAGGCCCTGCATCTGGTGTAATAGTAATCTGTGAGCCACAGGGACTCAGCAATCTCGCACCCTCGCAATCAAGACTATTTAAGCTTATAGGTATGGCAAGGTAAATATGTGGAGCTGCAGCAAGCGACTAGCAAAAATATGGTGGCTAACTTATTCGCAAAAGAGAGCGAGAAGAGGAGGCAAGGCGCGAGCGAGAAACTAGAGAGCAACCTGCGCAAACATAACTCCAACACCGTGTCCACTTCCCGGACTCCGCCGAGAAGAGGCCATCACGGTAACACACTCGGTTGATTCATTTTAATTAAGTTAAGGTTCAAGTTATCTACAACCGGACATTAACAAATTCCCATCTGCCCATAACCGCGGGCACGGCTTTCGAAAGTTCAAAACCCTGCAGGGGAGTCCCAACTTAGCCCATGACAAACTCTCACGGTCAACGAAGGAATAGACCTCCTCCCAAGATGTTCCGATCAGACTCGGTATCTCGGTTCTTCAAGACACTTCGACAGGTTAAAACAAGACCAGCAACACCGCCCGAATGTGCCGACAAATCCCGATAGGAGCTGCACATATCTCTTTCTCAGGGCACATTCAAATTGTCTAAACTTCCGGTAGGCCAGCCCAGAGTTGCCCCTGGTAGCGACCGGCGGCTGACAGTTTGGACCAACACTCAGAGGAGCACTGGCCCGGGGGGTTTAAAATAAGATGACCCTTGAGTCTGCAGAACCCAAGGGAAAGAAAAGGCTAGGTGGCAAATGGTAAAACCAAGGTTGGGCATTGCTGGAAAAGCTTTAATCAAGGCGAACTATCAAGGGGTTCCCATTATAACCCAACCGCGTAAGGAACGCAAAATCCGGGAACATAACACCGATATGACGGAAACTAGGGCGGCAAGAGTGGAACAAAACACTAGGTGAGAGGCCGAGCCTTCCACCCTTTACCAAGTATATAGATGCATTAAGATAACAAGATAATATAATGATATCCCAACAAGTAAATAAATGTTCCAACAAGGAACGGTCTCCTGCAACTAGCAACACTATAAGGGGGCTGAGCAAAGCGGTAACATAGCCAATCAACGGTTTGCTAGGACATGGTGGGTTAGAGGTTTGACATGGCAATTTGGGAGGCTTGAAAGCAAGTGGTAGGCATCATAGCATTGGCATAGCAAAAGAGCGAGCAAACTAGCATAGCAAAGATAGTAGTGATTTCGAGGGTATGATCATCTTGCCTGCACAGTTGTCAGAGTTGACTGGATCCTCAAAAGCAAACTCAACAGGCTCCTCATTAGCAAACTCGTCTCCCGGCTCTACCCAAACAAGACAAACAAGCAATAAGGACACAATCAACCACGTGCAAGGATCAAACAATATGATGCAATGATGATATGCTATGCGGGATGCGATGCGGGATGCAAATGCAAGATATGACAGGAAATGCAAGAACCTGGCCTCAACTTGGAATTCCAAGTGTGCCACTGGAAAGATGAGATGAAATCGCTTGAAAACGATATAAAGAACGCCGGAATCGGAGTTACGGTTTGGAAATGGCAAGCGATTCAAAAATGACACCGGTCTACGATTTACAGCAAGTACCCATCTAAATGCAATGAGATGAACAAGCTACAACACCCAAACATGACAACAAAATACATGGCAGGGATGCATTCAAGATGCTTAACAAAAGTCTAGCACTGAGCTACGGCCAACTCATCCATTAAAAGGTTCAAACAAGCATGGCAAAAAATGCATATGGCAAACAGATCTCAGACTTAGTGAAATTAACACTTGTCTGGAATTTCAGATCAGGTAGCACTCTTCGGAGCAACAAAACTACATGCTACAGGACCTGAACATGGCAAAGTAAAGCATGGCATGGAGCTACTCAAAGATCTTAACAAAAGTCCCTTAGTGACCTTGAGCCAAAAGGGATCAGAAAATACAATTGCAAGCATGTGAACATGGCAAAAACATAATCAGTTTTCAGACTTAGTGAAAACTGGGCTGAAAACAGATAACAAGTAGGCATGTTTACGAGCTTGATGCACTCACTACGGTGCAAGTCATGACAAGATAAGCATGCATACATCAAGAAGGCACAAAATGCAATCTAGACATGGCAAGAACAATAGCATAGCATGCACGGATCAATTACAACATCATCGGCAAAATTGCAAACAAGTTGACAATCTGCCCAGATTCATAAAGTAGCAAAAGTAGAGCTCGATTGACTCAAGCTAGGGTGCTCCATAATTGCAAACAAAGACATGGATGGATAGATCACTACAAGATTAACAAAACATCCTTACTGATCATCCTCAAAAGATGCACGGATCACTAGGAAACAACATGAACATATGGCAACATGAGATAAACAGCTCAAGGACTTGGTGGAATTGCTAAGTCCCTGAAAACAGAATTAACAAGTGCACCACTTTGCAAGCTTGCACTAGTCACCACACACATAATAAAAATACATAGGTTGCACCTCTGGGAAGATGACAAAACCCTTAACAAAACATATGTAGAACTCAGGGGCATATCATGCACACAGTAATCATGGCAAAAATGACAAAACCCTAAATGGAGCAGCACATCTGACAATTATCTCAAGTAGCCCTCTTCTAACAGAATTTCAGGCATCAAGATGCACTCAAATGAAAATGATGCAATGGAATGAAATGATGTACTCTCTGAGACGAACATTTTGATATGCTATAAGCCCAAATCGGAGCTACGGATGAGGAGTTACAAGGCTATGAACATCAGCACATGGGCTAGGGTTTCTGAGAAAAAGTCAACCTCCGAATTTCCAGATCCAGATCCAGCACGCGAACCGAGGAGCCCGGCGAGGTACTGTTCACCGGCGAGCTCGTGGCGGCCGGAGCTCGTCGGGGCTGCCGGAGACGAGGGAGAGGAGGAGGACGGCGTGGACGGCGGCGGAGGCGGCACAGCGGCCGGGCGGCGCGGCGACCGGGTGAGGCGGCGGGGGCCGGCGACAGTGACCACAGCGCCAGCGTTGAAGGGCGGTGAAGCAGCTCGGCGGCCGGAGCGCGGGGAGGAGAGGCCCCGGGCGGCGCGACGTGGGAGGAGGGCGGCGGCAGGTGCGGGCTCGCGGGGGCCCTCCCTGGGCCTGGCGGGCCGCGGCGGGGGAGGCGGTAGCGGCGCCACATGGCAGGCGGCTAGAGGCCGCGGGCGGCGGCGGACGAAATGTCCGGCGTGGCGGACATGTCCGGTGCGCGCGGGGTGGGTTTTTAGGGTTTCGGGGGAGAAGGAGATCCGAATTTCGGGGGGTGTTTAAATAGGCATAGAGGGAGCTAGGAGAGTCCAAATGAGGTGCGGTTTTCGGCCACGCGATCGTGATCGAATGATCTAGAAGATGGAGAAGGCTTAGGTGGGTTTTGGGCCAAATTGGAGGGGTGTTGGGCTGCAATACACACGAGGCCTTTTCGGTCCCTCGGTTAACCGTTGGAGTATCAAACGAAGTCCAAATGATACGAAACTTGATAGGCGGTCTACCGGTAGTAAACCAAGGCCGCTTGACAAGTCTCGGTCCAATCCGGAAATTTTTAATCCCCACACACGAAAGAAAACTAGAAATGACCACCGAAGGAGAACGAAGCGCCGGAATGCAAAACGGACAACGGGGAAAAAGCTCGAATGCATGAGATGAACACGTATGCGAATGCAATGCACATGATGACATGATATGAGATGCGTGACAACTAAAACAACACACAGAGACAAAGACTCGAACCCGAGAAAATAAAATAACTTAACGCCGGAAACGGCAAGAGTTGGAGTACAAATTGGGAAAGTTACATCCGGGGTGTTACACCTACTCTCTTCAAGGATGCACGTAAGTTTGTCTTGTCTTGTGATGAATGTCAAAGAATTGGTGATATTAGTAGATGTCAAGAAATGCCTATGAATTATTCACTTGTTATTGAACCGTTTGATGTTTGGGGCTTTGATTATATGGGACCTTTTCCTGCCTCTAATGGATATACACATATTTTAGTTGTTGTTGATTACGTTACTAAGTGGGTAGAAGCTATTCCAACTAGTAGTGCTGATCATAACACTTCTATTAAAATGCTTAAGGAAGTTATTTTTTCGAGGTTTGGAGTCCCTAGATATTTAATGACCGATGGTGGTTCACACTTTATTCATGGTGCCTTCCGTAAAATGATTGCTAAATATGATGTTAATCATAGAATTGCATCCCCTTATCACCCACAGTATAGTGGTCAAGTAGAGTTGAGCAATAGAGAGATCAAATTAATTTTGCAAAAGACTGTTAATAGGTCTAGAAAGAATTGGTCTAAGAAACTTGATGATGCATTATGGGCTTATAGAACTGCATACAATAATCCTATGGGTATGTCCCCGTAAAAAATGGTCTATGGAAAAGCATGTCACTTACCTCTCGAACTAGAACATAAGGCATATTGGGCTATTAAAGGGCTCAACTATGATTTTAAACTTGCCGGTGAAAAGAGGTTATTTGATATTAGCTCACTTGATGAATGGAGAACCCAAGCTTATGAAAATGCCAAGTTGTTTAAAGAAAAAGTTAAAAGATGGCATGACAAAAGGATACAAAAGCGTGACTTTAATGCAGGTGATTATGTATTGCTATACAACTCTCATTTAAGATTTTTTGCAGGAAAACTTCTCTCTAAATGGGAAGGCCCCTACGTCATCGAGGAGGTCTATCGTTCCGGTGCCATAAAAATCAACAACTTCAAGGGCACAAATCCGAAGGTGGTAAATGGTCAAAGAATTAAACATTATATCTCAGGTAATCCCATAAATGTTGAAACCAATATTATTGAAACCATAACCCCGGAGGAATACATAAGGGACACTTTTCGGAACATTTCAGCCTCCAAAAAGGAACAGGTATGTGGTACGGTAAGTAAACCGACTCCAAAAAAAAATTTAATGCAATATTTCTCCGTTTTGGAATATTTAGAAAAATAGAAAAATAAGTAGCAATCCGGGAAGGACACGAGGGTGGTGGGCGCGCTCTACTCCCCTGGGCGCGCCCCCCTACCTCGTGAGCGCCTCGTGTGCTTTCCGGACTCCGTTTTCTTGCACGATACGTATTTTGGTCGGTAAAAATTCATTATATATCCTCCCGAAGGTTTTGACTCCCGTATCACGCAAAAATCTCCTATTTTTTTGAGCTGTTTTTCTGACAGATCTAGGTTATCATGACGGCCCCAAGCGCCTCCAAGGACAAGTTCTTTGAGAAGGTCATCAACCCTTACCTCGCGGAGGTGCTGCGACACCCCCAAACCATTGAGATGCATGATGGGTTGCTGCACATCCGCGATGAAGAGGGACCAAAGGGGACCGGAAGCATGGAGATGAGGCTCGAAGCAGTGGAGCAACAAGTTTTCAAGTGCCAAAGGATGGTGGAGCATGGAATCAACGCTAGCCACATGATGCTCGCGGAGTTCACTAACAACTACAAGCCGGATGCCAAGAACACCGAGGAGGCCATCTTCAAGCTACATGAGAAGATCGAGCACCTCCAAGCCCAAGTCTATGACCTTCAAAACCAAAACTGTGAATATGAATATAGATTCAAAAGAATGAGTTTGGCTGCAGATTTGAGGATTCCGGAGACTCGATCATCTTTCTATGATGGTGAACCTATGCCTTGGAAGATGGATGACAAGCCCGCATCATCAACAACACCTCCACCGTCTCCTCCAACAAAGAAGAATTGAGTATCTGGGTATGGGCACTCCCCTTGGCAACTGCCAAGCTTGGGGGAGGTGCCCCGGTATCGTATCACCATCACAACTCCTATCTTTACCGTTTTCTTAGTTCGATCCTATTAGTAGTATCTTGATCTAGTAGAATAAAGTTTATGGCATGATCTAGTTTTGAGTTTTGCTTTATGATCCCTCTATGTAATCGAGTCCATGAGTTATATATAATAAAGATTAGTGTTGAGTCAAGACCTTGATTATTTTGCCATGATCTTGGGTGAATAAAAGAAAGAAGAAAAGAATAAAAGAAATAAAAAGTTCATATTGATCTTATTGAGAGTAATGACTTCACATAGAAAGAGTATGATGATTAAAAGTTGTTGGTAGTTGGCAGACATAGCTTTGGTCATTGTTGCAATTAATAGGAAGTAATAAGGAAAGAGAGGTTTCACATATAGATATATTATCATTGACATCTTTTATGATTGGGAGCACTCATTAAAATATGACATGCTAAAGAGTTGATGTTGGACAAGGAAGACAACGTAATGAGTTATGTCTTTCTTATATCTAAGATAAAGTATGTTGTCATGGTTCCTCTAACTTGTTGAGCTTGCCTTTCCCCCTCATGCTAGCCAAATTCTCAGCACCAAGTAGAAATGCTACTTGTGCTTCCAAATATCCCTAAACCAGTTTTGCCATGAGAGTCCACCATATCTACCTATGGATTGAGTAAGATCCTTTAAGTAAGTTGTCATCGGTGCAAAGCAATAAAAATTGCTCTAAATATGTATGATTGGTTGGTGTGGGAGAAATAAGCTTTATACGATCTTGTGATGTGGAAGTAATAAAAGCGACGGACTGCATAATAAAGGTTCATATAACAAGGAACAATATAAAGTGACATTCTTTCGCATTGAGATTTTATACATCCAACCATAAAAGCGCATGGCAACCTCTGCTTCCCTCTGCGAAGGGCCTATCCTTTATTATTATCTTCTACCTTATGCAAGAGTCATGGTGATCTTCACCTTTTCCTTTTTATTTTATCCTTTGGCAAGCTCAGCATGTTGGAAAGAACATGATATATATATATATATATATATATATATATATATATATATATATATATCTAATTGGATGTAGGGAGCATGAACCATTATTGTTGACATTACCCTTGAGGTAAAAGGTTGTGGGGCAAAACTATAAGCCCCTATCTTTCTCTGTGTCCGATTAAAACTCTGTAACCACAAGTATCGCGTGAGTGTTAGCAATTATGGAGGACTAAAT
>NC_041390.1:243932055-243955528 GCF_002162155.2 Triticum dicoccoides | reverse complement strand
ATATATATATATCTAATTGGATGTAGGGGAGCATGAACCATTATTGTTGACATTACCCTTGAGGTAAAAGGTTGTGGGGCAAAACTATAAGCCCCTATCTTTCTCTGTGTCCGATTAAAACTCTGTAACCACAAGTATCGCGTGAGTGTTAGCAATTATGGAGGACTAAATGATAGTTGAGTATGTGGACTTGCTTTTCAGCTCTGACATAGACTCTTTCCGATGTTATGATAAATTGCAATTGCTTCAATGATTGAGATTTTAGTTTGTCGGAGTCCAATAAGGTTTATGATTTATACTTTTGCATTGTGAATAGATCATCACTTGAACATAAGTAATCATATGACAAAACATATATATGTTGCTGTTATAAGAATAATCATGATGCCTTCATGTCCGTATTTTATTTTTATCGACGCCTCTACCTCTAAACATGAGGACATATTTATTGTTATCGGCTTTTTGCTTGAGGACAAGCGAGGTCTAAGCTTGGGGGAGTTGATACGTCCATTTTGCATCATGCTTTTATATAGATATTTATTGCATTATGGATTGTTATTTCACTTTATGTCACAATACTTATGGCTATTCTCTCTTATTTTACAAGATTTACATAAAGAGGGAGAATGCTGGCAGCTGGAATTCTGGTCTGGAAAAGGAGCAAATATTAGAGACCTATTCTGCGCAACTCCAAAAGTCCTGAAACTCCGCGGAACATCTTAAAAGAAATAAAGAAAAATCCACGCCAAAGATGAAGTCCTGGGGGCCCACACCCTTCTCGTGAGGGTGGGGGGGCGCCCCCTATCTCGTGGGCCCCCTGGTGGCTCTCCGATGCCCATCTTCTCCTATATGAGGTCTTTCGATGAGAAAAAATAAGAAGGAACTTTTTGGGACGAGACTCCGCCGCCACGAGGCGAAACCTTGGTGGATCCAATCTAGAGCTCCGACAGAGCTGTTCTGCCGGGGATACTTCCTTCCCGGAGGGGGAAATCATCACCATCGTCATCACCAACGCTCCTCTCATCGGGAGAGGGCAATCTCCATCAACATCTTCACCAGCACCATCTCATCTCCAAACCCTAGTTCATCTCTTGTATCCAATTCTTGTCTCAAAGTCCGGCATTGGTGCTAGTAGGTTGCTAGTAGTGTTGATTACTCCTTGTAGTTGATGCTAGTTGGTTTAATTGGTGGAAGATCATATGTTCAGATCCTATATGCATATTATTACCCCTCTGATTATGAACATGAATATGCTTTGTGAGTAATTACGTTCGTTCCTGAGGACAAGGGAGAAGTCTTGCTATGAGTAGTCATGTGAATTTGGTATTCGTTTGATATTTTGATAAGATGTATATTGTCTAGCCTCTAGTGGTGTTATGTGAACGTCGACTGCATAACACTTCACCATTATTTGGGCCTAGAGGAAGGCATTGGGAAGTAATAAGTAGATGATGGGTTGCTAGAGTGACAGAAGCTTAAACCCTAGTTTATGCGTTGCTTTGTAAGGGGCTGATTTGGATCCATATGTTTCATGCTATGGTTAGGTTTACCTTAATACTTTTGTTGTAGTTGCGGATGCTTGCAATAGAGGTTAATCATAAGTGGGATTCTTGTTCAAGTAAGAACAGTACCCAAGCACCGGTCCACCCACATATCAAATTATCAAAGTATCGAACGCGAATCATATGAACATGATGAAAACTAGCTTGACGATATTCCCATGTGTCCTCGGGAGCGCTTTTCCTATTATAAGAGTTTGTTCTGGCTTGTCATTTGCTACAAAAGGATTGGGCCACCTTGCTGCACTTTATTTACTTTTGTTACTTGTTGCTCGTTACAATTTATCATATCACAAAACTATCTGTTACCACTTATTTCAGTACTTGCAGAGAATACCTTGCTGAAAACCGCTTATCATTTCCTTCTGCTCCTCGTTGGGTTCAACACTCTTACTTATCGAAAGGACTACGATAGATCCCCTATACTTGTGGGTCATCAGTCCCTGACCGCCACTCATAAGGAGGACAATCAAAGAAACACCTCATGCTTCAAATTTGTTACACAACGGTTACCATACGTGCATGCTACGGGACTTGCAAACCTCAACACAAGTATTTCTCAAATTCATAAATACTCAACTAGCATGACTCTAATATCACCATCTTCATATCTCAAAACAATTATCAAGTATCAAACTTCTCTTAGTATTCAATGCACTCTATATGAAAGTTTTTATTATACCCATCTTGGATGCCTATCATATTAGGACTAATTTCATAACCAAAGCAAATTACCATGATGTTCTAAAAGACTCTCAAAATAATATAAGTGAAGCATGAGAGATCAATAATTTCTATAAAATAAAACCACCACCATGCTCTAAAAAGATATAAGTGAAGCACTAGAGCAAAATTATCTAACTCAAAAGATATAAGTGAAGCACTAGAGCAAAATTATCTAGCTCAAAAGATATAAGTGAAGTGCATAAAGTATTCTAATAAATTAATATTCATGTGTGTCTCTCCCAAAAGGTGTGTGCATCAAGGATGATTGTGGTAAACTAAAAAGCAAATACTCAAATCATACAAGACGCTCCAAGCAAAACACATATCATGTGGTGAATAAAAATATAGCCTCATGTAAAGTTACCGATATTTTACCTTGGGGTGCCTTGGGCATCCCCAAGCTTAGGCTCTTTCCACTCCTTGTTCCAAAATCCATCAAATCTTTACCCAAAAACTTGAAAACTTCACAACACAAAACTCAACAGAAAATCTCATGAGCTCCGTTAGTATAAGAAAACAAACCACCACTTTAAGGTACTGTATTGAACTCATTATTTATTTATATTGGTGTTAAACCTACTGTATTCCAACTTCTCCATGGTTCATACCCCCCGATACTAGCCATAAATTCATCAAAATAAGCAAACAACACACGAAAAACAGAATCTGTCAAAAACAGAACAGTTTGTAGCAATCTGGAGGTTTTGAATACTTCTGTAACTCAAAAAATTCTTAAAAATTAGTAAGACCTAAATAATTTGTGTATTTACCTACTGCAGTTGGAATTGGTATTTTATCGCTCTCTAGTAAGAAATGAAAATTATTATCGTGAGTGCATACTTTCTATTTTTATCAGCAAGATCAAACAACAATCACCCAAGAAGATCCTAAAGGCTTTACTTGACACAAACACTAATTAAAACATAAAAACCACAATCACAACAGAGGCTATATAAATTATTTATTACTAAACAGGAACAAAAAGCAAAGAACAAAAATAAAATTGGGTTGCCTCCCAACAAGCGCTATCGTTTAACGCCCCTATCTAGGCATTGATAATTTCAATGATGCTCATATGAAAGACAAGAATTGAAGCACAAAGAGAGCATCATGAAACACGTGACAAACACATATAAGTCTAACATACTTCCTATGCATAGGCATCTTATAGGCAAACAAATTATCATAGCAAGCAAAAACTAGCATATGCAAGGAAGCGAAAAGAAACAATAGCAATCTCAACATAATGAGAGGTAATTTAGTAACAAGAAAATTTCTACAATCATATTTTCCTCTCTCATAATAATTACATGTGGGATCATAAGCAAATTCAACAAAATAGATATCACATAAAATATTTTCAACACGATCCACATGCATGCAAAGTTGACACTCTTCCAAAATAGTGGGATTAACATTAACTAAAGTCATGACCTCTCCAAACCCACTTTTATCAAAAAAATCATAAGATTGAACATTCTCCAAATATGTGGGATCCAAAGTTTACACTCTTCCAAACCCACTTTCAATATTGCAAACATTATTATCAATCTTATATTCATCATGGGCTTAAATAAATTTTTAATATCATAAGAAGAATCACCCCAATCATGATCATTGGAACAAGTAGTAGACATAGCAAAATTAGCATCCCCAAGCTTAAGGTTTTGCATATTATTAGAACAATTGACATTAATAGAATTTATAATAACATCATTGCAATCATGCTTTTTATTCAAAGATCTATCGTGAATCGCTTCATAAGGTAATTCATCACACTTTTCAGATTCATGAATTTCAAGCAAAACCTCATAAAGATAATCTAGTGCACTCAACTCACTAGCAATAGGTTCATCATAATTGGATCTCTTAAAGAGAATAGCAAGTGGAGGAGGATCCATAAACTTTTAGCAAGCGAAGATGCAAGCAAAAAGAAGGTACATGGTAACACAAAATCGAACGGAAGAAGGGCGAAAGAAAAGGCAAAGGTGAAGTGGGGGAGAGAAAAATGAGAGGCAAATGGCAAATAATGTAATGCGAGGGAGAAGAGTTTATGATGGGTACTTGGTATGTCTTGACTTGGCATAGATCTCCCTGGCAACGGTGCCAGAAATCCTTCTTGCTACCTATTGAGCATGTGTTGGTTTTCCCTTGAAGAGGAAAGGGTGATGCAGCAAAGTAGAGTAAGTATTACCCTCAGTTTTTGAGAACCAAGGTATCAATCCAGTAGGAGATTACACATAAGTCGCCTAGTACGTGCACAAACAATCAAGAACCTTTCAACCAACGCAATAAAGGGGTTGTCAATCCCTTCACGGACACTTGCAAAAATGAGATCTGATAAAGATAATAAGATAAATATTTTTGCTATTTTTGTTGTATAGATTGAAAATTAAAGATTGCAAAATAAAATAAATGGTAAACTAGAATTGTAGATCGGAAACTTATATGATATAAAATAGACCCGGGGGCCATAGGTTTCACTAGTGGCTTCTCTCATAATAGCATGTATTACGGTGGGTGACAAACTACTGCCGAGCAATTGATAGAAAAGCGCATAGTTATGAGAATATCTGGGCAGTGATTATGAACATAGGCATCACGTCTGTGTTAAGTAGACTGAAACGATTCTGCATCTACTACTATTACTCCACACATCGACCGCTATCCAGCATGCATCTAGAGTATTAAGTTCATAAGAATAGAGTAACGCATTAGGCAAGATGACATGATGTACAGGCATAAACTCAAGCAATATGATATAAACCCCATCTTTTTATCCTCGATGGCAACAATACAATACAATACATGCCTTGTTGCCCCTACTGTCACTGGAAAAGGACACCGCAAGATTGAACCCAAATCTAAGCACTTCTCTCATTGCAAGAAAGATCAATCTACTAGGCCAAACTAAACTGATAATTCGAAGAGACTTGCAAAGATATCAAATCATGCATATAAGAATTCAGAGAAGAACCAAATATTGTTCATAGATAAACTTGATCATAAATCCACAATTCATCGGATCTCGGCAAACACACCACAAAAGAATATTACATCGAATAGATCTCCAAGAACATCGAGGAGAACTTTGTATTGAGAACCAAAGAGAGAGAAGAAGCCATCTAGCTAATAACTATGGACCCGAAGGTCTATGGTAAACTACTCACACATCATCGGAGAGGCTATGGTATTGATGTAGAAGCCCTCCGTGATCGATTCCCCCTCCGGCAGATCACTGAAAAAGGCCTCAGATGGGATCTCACGGGTACAGAAGGTTGCGGCGGTGGAAAAGTGGTTTCGTGGCTCCCCTGGATGTTTTTAGGGTACAAGAGTATATATAGGCGAAAGAAGTACGTCGGTGGAGATACGAGGGGCCCACAAGGGTGGGGGCGCGCCTACCCTCCCCCCCTGGGCGCACCCTCCTGCCTCGTGGCCGCCTCGTTGCGTCTCTGACTTCCACTCCAAGTCTCCTGGATGACGTTTGTTCCAAGAAAGATCCTCGCGAAGGTTTCGTTCCGTTTAGTATTCCTTTTCTACGAAACACTAAAATAGGCAAAAAACAGAAAGTGGCATTGGGCCTCCGGTTAATAGGTTAGTCCCAAAAATAATATAAAAGTGCATATTAAAGCTTATTAAACATCCAAAAACAGATAATATAATAACATGGAACAATCAAAAATACGTATCAAATAGCTCCACTCCAAAAGTATGAAATTCCTCACGTCAAATACCTATAAAAAAGGTGAAATAAGGATCTCTTTTGGACCTATCAATGAAAAGAGGAAAGGTTATGTCAGCGACCAATCGGAACCGTCGAAAGTTCAGCCCATCCGTCTTTTAGCAAATGTACATGCAAAGCAATTCTTTCTCGGAGTGAACTCTAAACTCTTCTGTGCCACATGTAAATAAATCATCAAATTACAGTAGGGAGACATGGTTTATACATGTGTGGTTGGTGACCCTATAAGAATCAGCAGAAAGAGATTGAGTTAACGGAGATTCTTTTGTAAGGGCCCGAGAGGTTATATAATGAATAGAAGATTCATGGAAAGACGTCACTTACATGATACATGTAGCTAGAGAATCACAGTGCCCTCAACTGAAGTTTTATGTTCTCCCCATTAGTGATCGCACTGTGGCGCGGTCCATCTCGACGAGATGTAGCCGTGGCGGGTCTGGCCGCCGCCCCGCTGACTTGCTCGACTCGATCTGGGGCCTCCCCGCTTGATGAAAAGAAGGTGAGGGGAGGGCAGCGCCGGCGGGGAAGAGAGCGGCGCGGGAAGGGAAGAGGGCGGCTCGGGGTGGGAGAGAGGGAAGAGGGCGGCGCCGGCTGGGAAGAGGGCGGCTCTGGGTGGGAGAGAGGGAAGTGAGTGGCTGTGTAGGGGCGTTCGAGGGGGCCTCATTCGTTAGCGAGGGGGGCGGCTTCCCCACGTCCTTCAGACCACGACTGTTGAGCTCCCCAACCACAAGGCGCCGATTGGAGGATCGAGGGGGAAGGGGGCGACCATCGGGGAAGGTGGATGCGGCGAGAGGGCGAGTGCAGCGAGCGGAGGGAGAAGCAGTGGGTGGAGCGGCAGGAGGTGGGGCTGGTCGAGGAGCTCCGGTACGGCGGCGGCTCAAGGAACCCTAGCGCGCGAGAGGGCTATCGGGGAAAGGAGTGGTTTGCGTGATGGGAGAGACGGGAGTGGCTCAGGGGGTTTTCGGGAGGGAGAGCAGAAAACCGATGGGTAGCATGTACAGGCAGGAAAAAAACCAGGGGGAACGGGATGCAAGGTGGGATGAAATAAAACCAGCGAAAGAAAACCGTGATTGCTATTCACCAATGCAGACATAGAAATAGAGATATGTCTCAGTCTAAAACCGGTAGCAACAAAAAATGTTTTGGTCTTTAACTTTTTTGCCGCTATGGTTGCATTTCAGGTAAAGACAAGTATGGAGTTGTCATCCTATTAGAAACTTATCACCTCCACGGGTTACAAATTATGGGATGAGGAACTTAGTTATCAGCATAACATATGTCATTCCTAACTTGCAGGAACTCTTACCATGTATATTCTCTTTTACTCCTTATGCTAAAAATATGTTATACTATATCGCTGGTGAGAATTTTCCCTGAAGCAAAGTGGTGTAAGCCGGACCCTCAATTCATTAAGTTAAATGTTGATGCGGCGTACTATTCGAACGAAGGGGTAGATGCTACGGCGGCTATCCTGCGTGATGGCAAAGGTAATTTCATGGGAGCCCAATGCAAGTTTATACATGTTGCAGTGGATGCAATAACAACAGAAGCATTGGCCATGCAAGACGGGCTAATTTTTGCTAACTCCTTTGGGTGTAACCGGATAGAATCAGATTCTTTACAAGTAATCAATTATTGTGATGGATAAACCATACGATGGGACTCGGCGGCGGCAATATTCGCAGAATGTTTGGACACTAATACTTCAATTAAGAAGGTCGTTTATAAGCATTATTATAGATCTTGTAATCAAGTGGCTCATATGCTAGCTCATTTTAGTCACTGTAATAAGACTTCATTTAATTGGTTGGACGAGCCCCTTAACTTTATTGTCAGCTCGTAGACAATATAAACATTATTTAAGTTTTAATAAAGTTAGCCATGATGGTTTTCTCTCAAAAAACAAATGTGCTATCCTGCATCCCTTCTGTTGTTTACAGAATATGTTAATCTGGTTTGTCTGTAGCACATCAAATTCACGTATTTACATGCATGTCACTACTCATGTCGCCGTGATCTAACTTGTTGCTGTAGTACATGCAATCAAACCACATTTGCTTGCCATCACCTCCAGCATATTCGACAGGAGCGGCCAACAACAGCATCCTACGCGCCCAAGCAACTGTCTCACAGATCCATGGCTTGAATCTCTCAGCCAGAAAGTACAAAAATATTGTTGTCCAAGACGATTGTAGAGATTATGAATGTAAATGTTTTACTAGTACAAATGTCCGTGCGTTGCACCGGGCGGAAAAAGACGAAAAAATAAATATATCATGCTCCATGTGCCATTATGCGATACTTTTTTAATCTGACCAATCCTTAAACATCAGGTTACACTGAGTATTTCTTTTTGAACCATGAAATTTTTATGTACCCTAACACATATCGATATATTTTTAATTGCAACGACGCTCTTGAGGCAGAGTTACATGCTATCATGCATGATATGACATTGGCATTGCAACATATTGATTATCCTGTTATTGTCCAATCGGACTCCTCGAAAGCATTGTTAGCTTTGTCCGGGGAAGGCCCCTCGAGATCGGCATATGGTCATTTGGTGGCAGAGATAAAGTTCCTTATGCAAGGAAGAAAGTTTATTTCCATGAAAATCAAGCGTGAGCAAAATAGGGTGGCAGATTGGTTGGCGTCATATAGTCGAGTAGAAAGTAGTACTGATGTATGACTACGTAGCGCAACACCATGTATAGAGGATCTTTTGCCTCTCGATTGTAACCCTATTATGATGGAATAAAACTCCTTTCAAATCGCAAAAAAAGAAAACAATGTTTGTCATGACCTATTTCAGCTCTTCATTTTCATTTCATCCTATGAAACAGTAGTTGTGTATGGAATATTCTCTCAATAAACATGTTTTTTTGTACTTTGAGAAGGTGTTTTTTTTCTCATTTTCGAGAATATTTTTAAAATGGAATTATTTTTATGGTGACGGTCATTTTTTAGAATATTATATTTCATGAATTATTAATTTTGCATTGTCTTTTGGGTTTGGTCCATTCAGAGTGGAGGGTGTTTATTGCTAGCAGCTACCTCAGTCCTTAGAGCCATCGCTACTTCTTGATGCGTTCTACTATGCTAGTCACTGCTCATGTGGCCATGCCTCAAACACCTGCCTATGTAGCCAACAATCGGAGAGAGAGAGAGAGAAATTTGTCTCGTACCTCTCCCTCCTCAGATTCCAAATGAATCTCCATTCCTCAATCTAGTTGCACTGCTGAAGGCGACGGAGACAAGCGATTGCAAACCCCAGGGATCACCCGTGATGGCGTTTCAGGCGCTCACCTTCTCGTCCCTCCTCTCCCCCTCGCCGCCACGCTGCGCCAGGTCCACATGCTCGGCGTGGCCGTGGCCATGGACCAAACGCCTCCGCCCCCACGGGCCTCACCTCCGAGCTGCCGAACAGCCTGAGCCGGCTCCTTCAGGAGCTCGTGCAGCGGAAGAAGGTCGTGGGTTTTTGTCCACCATTTGCAAACAATTAAAAAAGTAAAAATAAACCACATGTAAAGAAAAAAGATGAAGATCTACATGACTTTTTCTAGGTAGTAGCAAAATAAGAAAGCAGTATCCCGCAAAAAAAAAACAGTGTATACAATGTGTGCTGAAACAACACATTTGTTCTGAAGAAAGAAGCTACTCGAGGAGCCGAGGAAGGCCGACGACGGGACCTAGGCCCCCCATCAGCGGCAGCTCCCACTGGTGGTGGTGGTGGCGTGGCGGTACCCCTCCACAGCTCGGCGGCTCCCGCTGACGGCGCGGCGGACCGGTGGCTCCCGGGGCTCCCGCTGAAACTCGGAGCTGCGGATGGCGCCCTCGTTGCTCCAGCTGGTAAAAACTAACTTCCTCCAGTGATTGATGGGTTTACATAATTTTTTGTGTGAGCTCGTTGCTACGCCCGTAACAGCCATGGCTGGAGGACAGTACTGATACTAATTACCGTAGCAGCTCGTCATGCTTCATGCTGGGTACATTGTATACACTACTTTGTTGAGTGATCTCCTCTGGATTCAGTCTTAAATTGTATTATACACTGAAAAATGTGTAGATGCCGATAAGTATTTTCTAACTAAACCACAGATGATTTTGAGTTCCATCTTTTCATGGATCTCCTCTAAGTCACGTGGTGGAGGATCTAAATATATGTTATGTATCTTGGCATATGCACTTCGGTGTAATTTGACAACATATAACAAATTGATAGATAAAATCATAAAAAAAATTAAGCTGGCAACATATGTCCACTTAGTACATGGAATTGACAGAATATCACACAAAAATCTACCTGTAAAAAAAATATCACACAAAAATCTACCTGTAAAAAAAATATCACACAAAAATCATGAAGTGGTGTCACAAAAAGGTTGCTCGGTTCAAATGACATGACAAATTAATCTGAGTTTACATCAAGCAAAATAATAATTCTTCCAAGTCAATATCTTAAAAATTAACAAAATTCAACACCTCTCAGAATTTTAAATAGCAACTCAATGCACTAAATATAGAACTTCTTCCTCTTTGGAGTCCACAATTGTCAGCGTACATCCTTGGTGATGGCGACCCTTCCTTTGTGCCGCTCACAATTGTTGGGGCGCCATTCCTAAGTCTTGAGATTCCTGCACTGGAATGTTTGAACGTTAATTGTTTGTAAGGAGGTTAAATTACAACTATGTGGCATTCATAGTAGCCTCCTACTCATGTCAACAAAAGGAATAAATGGATACAAACAGCCTAAGGATAAGCCATGCATGGATGCTATAAATTACATGGATGATCAAATGGTGAAAGCAATTGTAGAGAAGCAATATAGGAACATGTGTCCATCTTCTCCTAGGATGTTAGATAAACTTTTTGTAATGTCATTCCCTTGGCCACTAAGTGATATAAGTATCCTCGCTCACACCCCACATGCTGACCGTCAACAAATGAAGCATTCTCAAACACATTATTGTTAGCTAGATGTAAATTATAGGCACACTGCCTTTCGGTAAGATCTGAGGCGATGTGAAAACAGATCATTTTATTGCTCTTTCAGCTTGATTGTATAAAAACTTGTAAAACAGTAATGACTTTTTCACTGGCGTTTTGCAGCAATAAAATGGTAGTGGTAGTGTAGAACAGAGACATACAGAGTATATCAGGTTTTATTTTGTAAACTTGAAAGAATAATTTATAATGAAGAGTAGAAATTCATACAAATGCCTCAATTTTCAGAACTTCCTCAGAATGAGAGCAGCAGGACGCTTTATTTTTCTTGCATTTGGCGTAGAAAAATTCTTAAATATAGAGCTAAAGCTAGAATTTTGACTTCTAAAATCTGAACATGACACAAATGACTGAGCACACATGACACACTGAATATAAGTATTTCTGATAATGTACTGTCACAGGGTATGTAGCATGCCATATTTTCTGGGCTGTTTGTCGATTCACAGCTTGCACACATATATGCAGATTAATTTATGTAACAAAAAATTTAGGCAGAGAAATACCATACAAACAGTAACAAAATCACATTAGAAATAAATAGAGTATATAATTTCAGAAGAAAAAAATGTTTGCAATAGCTTTTTCAAATTAAATTAGCAAAAAAAAGAAACAATGATCAGTCGATTGTACGTGTGTTAACTGAATGCTATCTTGCAATAGTGACTTCCTGTAACTCTCACTTGCAAAACTCTACATGTTGAAACCATACAACACGATAGTTATGTACTGATTTTAGCAAATAAAGCTATTCTATTACATCAGATGAATCTCCATAATAAAATTTACTATAACCAGATTCTCCATGAATAATTCAGTTCACTTGTCAAGAGAAAGTAAAAAACTAAATATGTAAAGTATGATTGGAAGATAATAAGAAAAGGGAGCATTAATTATCCCAGGACCAAACTTGCAAGATTTTCAACTCGAAAGCAAACATACCACTTTCAATACCAACTAAAGTACTCCTAATTCCCTATTCTGTTTAGGATAGCCATCAGACCAACCCAAACTGGTGGAGATACAGCAAACCAGAACATAACCTCTTAAATTATTTGTTATAAGGTTGTGATTCCATGATGTTATATAGTGTGTGATATAAAAGGCTTCTTCGTCATACTCTGAACCCTTGGAAGCCTAATCGTGGCACTGAAAAATTGTTTTGAACTAACATAACTGTTACCAAAGGAAAAATGACCTAGAAGTCCATAAAATTCCTGTTTATTGGTTTACTTTGAATCACAGAAGATTCCAGGTTACGTAAATTCGCATCATAACTGTTTATTCATGAATTTTCAATCTTGGAAAACCTATGTGCCCTGTTCATCTCGGACTTGCACAAAGGTTGTTAGACAGAGGTCTCAAATGTCATTTAATTCACTATGACTTCAACACTCTAAATTTGCTTACGCATGCAATGAACTTGCAACAAAATCTAGCATGATAGAAGCACAAACAATACAT
This sequence comes from Triticum dicoccoides, assembly GCF_002162155.2. Classification (NCBI taxonomy): domain Eukaryota; kingdom Viridiplantae; phylum Streptophyta; class Magnoliopsida; order Poales; family Poaceae; genus Triticum; species Triticum dicoccoides. The sequence continues at coordinate 243,943,033 of NC_041390.1, read as the reverse complement.
CAATGATTTGGACTGTGATACTTGAGATAAATTATATGAGTATTTGATCTATAGCAGATTATTGAAGGATGCAAAGTTTTACTTGCCTGTGAGTGGGCATAGGAGCGACTGGTGAGGAAGTTGAATGGCGCCGCGGTAGCAAATTGTTGCAGCGCCAGGCCGCAACTATATTACTTGTGGAAGCCTCGCAGACAGAGGCGGGCACCTGATCCGCTTCAAACAACGGCATACAACTCCTTTGATAAATTAACCACAGTGAGATAAAGTCATGTACTGGGAATTTACATGATGGATTGATGCTAGGTCAGAACTTGGAAACTGAGCCTCAATGGTTGGAGAGGAACACTGTCGGGAGAGTTGGACAAGCTTGATTAGATCGTAGCTACTAAATTAAACCATCATCAAATAAAATCATGTACTGGAATATATATGTTGGATTTCTAAATTTGAAAACTGAGTTTCAAAGGTTGGAAATGAACACGAGGACAGCTGGACACATTTGATTGGATCATACCTACTAATCAACCACCATTGAATAAAAATCATGGTTCTGGTCTTCTCCTTTTATTTCAAATTAACGTGGGGATGCTTTGGAGTAGGTAGTCGTCATAGATATGGAGATAAACAAAAAGTGTGCAACTGATACCAATTTACAGAATGTTTGTAAAGTATCCAATATGACAAATAACTGCAGGGACCTGCAAAATAGAAAATTAAAGTTAATAAAAGTTTTCTACATATAAGTTGTAATTTTATTTAATAATTGAAGTCTTGATTTAATCAGACAAACTACAATGTCCCTAACACTCTGCTTGAACTACACTAATTATGATTTATGAATGAACGGAGATCAATTCCTATTGTGTAGCCGTGAAAAACCATCTCTACTTTTGTAGTGCTCTAGCTCTAGAAAAGCAGTCCATCATAGTTGTACTGATTCTCGTCAGTAACAGCAAAAGCTAATCCCAACCGAAGAGTATAATATAGTTGCCTGAAACCTGCTAGTGCACATCCCCAAATCAACCGTAGCACACCAGTCCCAACTCCCAAGTACTGATCTAGTTTCTCGCTGATTAATCAAGCAATCCTGGTCTCTCTGAAAGATCCTAATCAACCAGCACACCAGTCCACTGATTTAGTTTCTCTGTGATAAATCAAGCAGTCCTAATCTCCCTGAAAAATCCTCAATTAACCCGTTCTCCTTCCTTCCCAGCCACGGCCAAGACTATACTCCTCCTCCTTTCATTGGAGGAACTTTCTCAGCCATGTTATTTATCTACAATCAGAAAAATCAAGGTAAATAATACAGATTTATTTTCTTCAACAGATAGTATAACATGGAACAATCAGATGGACATCAGTTGAGGTGGAGGGCAGTGCAGAGGGGACGGCGAGGTCGACGGAGAATGCAACGTGGTGGCTCTGGTCAAGTAGCGAGCGCGAGCCCTCCCGGGCGACGCATAGCGAGGAGCTCGGGCGCACGGAGGAGAGGAGGAGCTGAGGTGGGCAGCGGCGGATCGGGTAGAGGAGGTGGAGGGCGCGCGGATCCGGGAGGGAGGCGCCGGATCTGGCCGGTGGAGGTCCCGTTGCGGCGTTTGAACCTCCAAGGTGAGCTCGAGAACTGGGCATCCATGGCGCTGGCGCTGAGCTCCAGGAGAGAAGGAGAGACAAGGAGATTAGAGAGAGAGTAGAAAGAGAGAAGGCAGGGGAGCGGCGGCATGACCTGGGTGGTCGCCGGTGGCGGCGGCGGTCGCCGGACGACGCGCGAGGGAGGCCGGGGAGGAGGCGCACGGGAGAAGGAGCTCGGGGTCGAGCGCTCTGTGGGCGCTGGTGGTGGCGGCGGCGGCACTCGGGCCTGGGTGGGCCAGATCTGGGCTCGAAACATTTTCTCACTTTAAAAAGGACCGCGGGTTGAATACCAAAAATCGCAAGGATGGTTTATTATTATTATTAGGGAAAGATATGTTGGGAGAACAGATACTCCATGATGGTGTTATAACTTAGAGGTGTCTTTTTTATGTATCTTCGCATTTGAATTGGATGTAGCTACCTTGTCTTGTACAATTTAATGGAATGATTTGTGCAGTTTTTAACGGCTAATCCTCATCTATTTTGAGGCATCTAATTCATCCAAATTTTGTCTAATATTTATATGTATTTATTTTAAAATGGATGGACACGGCAACGCACGTATCAACGGTCTAATGTATATGAAAAGTACGACCTGTCTACTCATACGGTGCTACGATGTGTTCTCGCCATTGGATCTCACATCCAATGGTCAGCCCAGGAGCCCCAGAATATTTTCAGAAAAGCCCTTCAGGAAGCCCATAATCGCGCCCTGGTCCACAACCCACAGATATTAGCCGAGATCACATCATAGCATGGGAGCATTTCAGCTCCCGTATCACCTCATATTTCCTCCTACTCATACCTGTCAATTTCCTCTAACATGAAGCGATGAAAAGAAATCCATGGTTACTTATCCAGTTACGGGTAAGCACACATGACAACAAATTTAATTTCTTAATTAAAAAAATGGGGGGCTTCTATTCTACAACGAGATGTATATACATATTTAAATTTGATGGCATGGAGTTCTATCTGAAACAAAATGTATGTAACAAATATGATCCCCTTTAGTAGGAAAAAGGTATTTTGTTGTTACAATGAAATGTATATACACATTCTAATTTGATGGCGCAAAGTCCCATTCAAAATCATGCCGCTAAAAGCACGTGTATCCTTTTAGTAATCTTCTGTCTGGCCAAGCACACACGCCAAGAATTTATTGTCTATAATGAAATGTATATACACATTCTAATTTGATATCACAAAGTCCCATTCAAAATCATGAAGCTAAAAGTATGTGTATCTTTTTAGTAAGCTTCTGTCTGGCCAAACAGACACCAAGAATTTAGACCCTTACGTAAAAAAACATATCTCAAATCAATCGGTTTTATCTTTATAACCACAATCTCAAGGAAAAATAGAACTGCAACAAAATGTAACACAACATTAATCAAGGTTTTCAGTATCACACTGTGGATCATAGCATTGAACAATAAGAAGATATTACATGAGGACCGCATGAAGTGTCGTTAGACAATACAGCTAGACCAACATCGATAAAGACCTCCTGCAAGTACAGCGTCTACCACATTGCCTACAGTGCAAACAAAGAAAAGACAACCATGAGTACTGGTGCAAGCAAGGCACTTATAATAGAGCACCATCAAAGCAGTTCTAGTAATCAGGACAAGGCTAAAGTGCACAAGCGCTATATGGTTTTCTTGTCATGAAGAAACAGAAAAGCTGCCAACGACCAGTGAGAATTAGGATCACTTGTTGTAAAAGAAATCATGTGATGCATAAAAAATGCAAAATAAAATAACAGGCACATGGTAAGAACCGATAAAGCATTGTGTGTCCTCTGTCCTAAAAGAAAGCCAAAATTGCAGGGCCAGCCAAAAGATTATAAGAAAGTGCATGGTATGTTCTCTATCCAGTTTCTACAAAAATATAATAAATCAACCATGAGAAGTACCTTCTGCCTTGTTAGTTTCCTATCATCAAAAGCAGGCACTGAAACGAAGGAAATAAATCTCAGGATGAGCAATAGGAGGGCCAAGCTGGAAAGTTTCTTGCAAATATTGAATTATCCATAAGATTGCATCTCTCCTGTTCTAGTCAATAATATTTTGTATATATCAGTCCTTTCAAAAGCTAGGTATCCAGTCAACTCCTATTGTGTCTCTTTGTATATATCATTGATCTGTTGTATTCTAGATCATTATAAGTATAAAATATTGTTTCAAACATCACAATAGAAAAAAAAATTGTAGCCACAAAAGGAAGGCCTTACTAACCAAATAAAGATCACGATTTTGAAGTAATGCCAGGGATTTTTCTCTTAGCCTTTCAAATTTCTGTGTCTTGAAACCAAATAAGAACCATACCAAAAATATTTATGAATTACTACAACTAATCGGACTACTTTCGTACGAGACTGTAATCAAGAATGATGATGGTAGGTGACCTCATATTATATTTGACTAATAAAATAAATAACATGAACCCTCTCCTGGAGAGGGGGATGGAAAGACACATGGCCTAGAGGAAATATATAAACAACATGAACCCTCTCCTGCATCCATAGCTCTCGTGGCCGCCGTCTCTCACTGCAGTAGTCTCGCTCATCCTCTTTTCTTTTTTCGGTAGCTGCCCACAGCCACAACAACACAAAAAAAACTATCCTTGGGCTAATGAAAATAAACGTGAATACTGAATCTGCTCAATAGTAGAAGAGAGTTCAGTTATCACCTCAGCTCGCCTAGGAAGCAACAACTTCCATTTCCAAAAGAAAAATGACCAGGAAACATAGGCCGCTATTGGTTAGATACCTGCAAATGATTAATTGTTCAAGACTACTTTGGGAACAATCGCTCTGAGCAATAAACAGTAATAAACAGAGAACAAAAAGGAAGAAAATGAAGCTAGGTTTTTTCACCTAAAAGGAATCGTCAAATGCGGCGACAGCATGTGTGCATTTTTCTCCAAATTGCACATGAGCTTTGACTGTAGAGAAGAGATAAAACTTCCGACAAACAAACGAACGTCCAGTTATGATAACCGTGATCTCAGGAAGAGTAAGAAGATGCATCTTATAATCTAGAGTTCAGATATATCAAGAACTCATTTCATCTAACCTCTTTGGAGTTAAACTAAAGAGTCGTTCTTATCCTGTAACATGCTAGTACTTAGTTGCACCTCTCTTACTCCTGACACTATGAACTCCAGTTTATGTGGCGTACTTTATGCATATACAAACGATGTATAAAGCCTGAACATGGCAAAAAAATGCAAGGGATTACCTGAATATATGATACTGCAGTACACCTAATCTTCTAACTGAAATTAAACCTACCACTTCCTGTTCTCAGATTTTAGTTCATTTATAAACTCTGCATTCTACTCATACAAGCATACCACATCTATATTCTGCTATAACCCAAATTATTGTTACCTTACTAAACTCATAACTATTATCAGTTTATAATGGAAATAAAGTACCCTAATGCATCCCCTATTAAATGGCAGTATGAACTGCAGTGTATGTGTGTACTGCTACGCTTACACACATGCTATGAAGCATGGGAACCTGACAAGATAAATGCAAAGGATGCCCAACAGAATTCTTGCTCCATGGCCTTACTTCTATTGTGGTTGCAGAATTCTGTACATACCGTGCGTATAAATCCACTGGATGGTCAATTTTTTCACACCCATTCTCAACAAATTCTGTACATACCGAAAATGGTCCAGCAGGGAGCATATTCAAAAAATCTACAGCTCCTTGAAAGAATGCCCTTCTACACAGTAACCAATTAAGCTCATGAAGTTCTTGTGATTTAATATAGACAAACCAGTGGTGTGGAAGTAAAACCATTGGAATAAAATATGCAGTGAATAATGTGTATCTACTCAAGCTGTAGGTAATTCTGAATACTACGGCCCTCAGATCTCGAGAGGCTCGGCATCAGCTGCAATCATCTGCACAACACAAAAATAAAGATCAAACCTTGGCAACAGAAACCACAGGAAACCTGAAATTCTGGACTGAACAAAAAGAGATAAGTTGGGGAGAAATTTAGGTCGCCAGACTGATGAGCTCCTGTATATGCATGATTTTACAAATGTGATACATTGGTGCTGCCTTCAGTTTTGAACGACTCGGAGACCATTCTGATCCCTCTAGCAAACATGTTAACATAACTATATGTGCAATGCATTTCTAAACATTGACCAAAGCATCCATGCACTCAGAACTAAAAGCATCTAATTGTTCTGTTCTAAACTATTTTAATGTCTGCACTTTGGTACAGCTGCAATTTGATGTCATGAACTGAAATATTAAGAAAGTAGAACCTAGAAAGATCTAGAGAAAATGGCTTCTATACCACTGAGACAAGCATCAATTGCTCATTTGCCATCGAACAAAGCTCCAGTGCTCATATACCAGACACAAACGAATTCTAGTGCTTATTTGCCATCGCCGTTAGTCCATCGTCAGAATCTCTACGTTTTCCTGTCAGTCAATCTGAGAATTCCAATTTTACCCTCGTCTTATCTCTTCTCTTAGAATAGAAAAAAAAACAGAAAAATCAATGCACACCACACCACCCGACCAGTTCACGCACGCACACAGCAGCGGCCATGGCGGAACCGCCGCCGCCGCCGCTCCCCCAGCGCATGCCCCTCCTCCCCCTCCCGCTCCCTCAGGCTAACTACTCCTCGAAGGATCCGCCGCTCCCCCAGCCTTTGCCGACGCCGAAGGTTCCGCCGCTCCCCGAGCCCCAGCCTATGGAGGCACCGCCGACGGCGCCGCTCCCCCAGCCCCGGCCTCCGCCGCCTCCCGTCGTGGCCCTGCTTCCCTCCCTCCCGACCTCCGCGGCTTCAACTGCCTTAGCCCAACTAGCAGCGCCGACCTCTCCCCGCGACCATGTCGCGCAGAACCCTAGAGTCGGGGATTCCAGCGATGTGGAGAGCGGGTCAGGGATGTCCACGGTCGAGGCCCTCCAAGAGATCATTCCGTACGTGGGCACACTCGTTGCAGCTCCTCTGCCCCAAGTTTCCAAGCTCCATGAGGAGGACGGCGTGGCTGACGAATGCGGCTCCACCTCTCTCTCTCATATTTGTGCTAGGTAATTTTTCAGTCTATCTATTTTTGCTAAAGTTTTAGATAGGAGCATACAAATATTGACATGGTTTCATCATCCACAGGATGATCCAATCATGTACTTACACGGTAGAGGTGAAGATTTGTGGCGGTGGAACCGAAATCTGTGGGGATTCTACATTTACTTGGGATATTGTTGAGGGTAGTAGCTCAAGATTGAAGGATCTAGTGGCTTCCATTGCTGGAACTTTTCCACTATTTTCAGTGGAGAATATAATTCTTGAGTACGTTGACTCTATTAGTGGCAACAATATTTGTGTGTCAAATGATGAAGAATGCCTGAAAATGTAGTCTTTTCATCAAAATAGAAACGGTAATCTGATCATCAAACAATCTGACCCAAGTGATAGTGTTGATGTGCATTTTACTCCATTGAATCAAACACCATCTATAGCACTGCCTAGTCAAGCAAGTAATGTAAATGATGAAGCTAAAGTATGCCTTATGGATACATATCTTGCAAATCCACATGAAGAATATGAACATGTTGGTGTAGATGAGGAGGACCAATACTCAATTGATAGTGCTGGTTCAGATAGTGATGATGAGCTCGGAGAAAAAAAAGATATACCAAATAGTGAGCATGTAGAGGATAGCAGCGATGACGAGGAGTGGGTTACGGAAGATGCTAGACCAGATGTTATTCCAGAAATAGTGTATGATAAAGAAAACCCACCAATGCATGTTGGTGCAAAGTATCCTAATATTGAAGAGTTTAGGTTGGCAATTGCTACATATGCCATAAAGAAAGAGTTTGATTTTCAAGTTGACAAAAGTGAGCCTACACGATTCAGGGCTCATTGTCGCGAGTCTAAAGATTGCACATGGAGAATTCATGTTGGGAGGTTGGATGATGGAGAAACTATGGAGGTATATATTTTAGTTAGTTGCATACTCTAGCTGTTATTAAATGGAGTTGACTCTATTTTCTTACCCATTACAATTTACTGCAGGTCAAGGTTCATTTGGAGAAGCACACATGTGCTAGTACAAAGAAAAAAAAGGAGCAGCATAATGCTTCAAAGGCATGGGTGTGTGAGAAAGTCATGGACTGGATAAAAGAAGATCCTAGTGTTCGCCCAAAGGAGTTACAGAGGAGGCTACATGACAAGTACAAGATCGAGATCAGTTATACAAAAGTATTCAGGGGCAAAGGGCTAGCAATGGCTAAGTTGTTTGGTGATTGGGATGAGTCTTTTGACAAGCTGTATGCCTGGAAAGCGGAGGTTGAGAAGAGGTCTCCTGGAAGCATAGTTGCGATTGACCACATGGAGTATGATCAGAAAAAGTATTTTATACGGATGTTTGTTGGATTGAAGCCTCTCTGCGATGGATTCTTGGCTGGATGCAGACCTTACTTGGCGATAGACAACACTCATTTGACAGGCAAGTATAGAGGCCAGTTAGCTACTGCTTGTGCTATTGATGGGCACAATTGGCTATACCCTGTAGCATATGGAGTTATTGATGCGGAAACTACTGAAAGTTGGGTGTGGTTTATGGAGAAGCTTCGTGAGGCTATTGGCTCTCCCCCTGGCCTAGCCATATGTTCAGATGCAGGTAAAGGGATTGACACTGCAATTGAAAAGGTGTTTGAGTATGCAGAACATAGGGAATGCATGCGACACTTGGTTGTGAACTTCAAAAAAAAAGTTTCATGGCAAAGTTTTTGATGATCATTTGTGGCCAGCTGCTTATTCATGGACTCCTCGCGCTTTTGACTATCACATGGCAGCCATAGAGCAGAAAAGGGCTGCTGCAATTACATACTTAAAGAAGTACCACAGCAGGCTATGGTCAAGGAGCAAATATTCATGTTCCTCAAAAGTGGATTATGTGACAAATAATTTGGCCGAGTGTTTCAACAACTGGATCCACAAGCACAAAGGTTTAATGTTGTTTCAGCTCATGGACAAGATCAGGAGGAAGATTACCGTTAAGCATGAGAAGAGGAGAAGGGTTGCTAGGAAATTGCAAGGTCGACATATACTTCCAAGTGTCATGAATGAGCTGAATGAAAAAAGTAGGGGGCTAGACATTGAATATGAGAGAATAGATGACATGATTGCAGAGGTTGCCGAGTGTGCTGCGCTGGGTGGCAAGCGCCACATTACTGATCTATCAAATAGGACATGCACATGCCGGGCATTTCAAGTCTCTGGGAAGCCTTGCAAACATGCAATCAGCTTTATTACTGGAATTAGGGGAGTCACCATAGCAGATTTTGTTGATGACTATTACAGCGTTGCCAAGTTCACTGCAGCTTATGCCCATGTTCTTCCTGGCCTGACCGACATGTCTCAATGGCCAAGTGTGAACAAAGATTTCATTTTGAATCTCCCAATCCTTAGGAGGGCCCCTGGGAGGCCAAAAGTACAGAGGCATAAAAGTGGTGCCGAGAATAGCAAGGGCAAGGGAAATAAAGGCCAGCACCAATGTCCAATTTGCAAGGCCTATGGACATAGATGGCAAAGCTGTAAAGATGCTGCTCCGGAAGCACTAGCTGCCTATGCTGAAGTAGCAAAGCAAAAAAGGTAGTGCTTGCTTCAATATTACTGTTTTCATCATACTCTTGTCCTAATGATGCTAATATGTGAAACTAATGCAGGGACAAAAGAAAGAAAAAACCCATTACAAAGGTTGTTCTTCCATGTTCAATTGAAACTGAAACTGCACTGCCTCTACTTCTATGTCCGAGTGATGCAATTGAAGACAATGTCGCCAAGTCGAAATCATCAAAGACTACCTCCAAATCTACAAGGTATGAAAGCTGCACAATCTTCAATGAAATGTTTCTTTTACAATGTGTAAGTTAGCAACGTATATTCTGCGAGGATCATCATAGTATGTAATCTGATGTTTTAATGTAGATCAAAGGCCATATCTGTTGCGCCTGACAGCCCTGCAATGGGCACTCGAAGCAGGAGGAGTGTTGCACCTGACAGCCCTGCAATGAGCACTCGAAGCAAGAAGAAGCTGAAACTGTGATATTCAGCAAAATTTCACATATTATTTACATATCGCAACTCTTCATGTCTAATTTATCTATAGACTTTGCTTATGTGAACAACCTACTCTCGGTTGTGGTCTTTTGGTAGGGATGGAAACTTGAGTTTACTTATGCATGACTGAATTTGGTGTTTGCTGAATGGTTTCTAAATGATGTGAACTTTGATGAGTAATATTCTGTAGCTGAAGTATATATATGCTGATACTATTATCTGTGCACTGTTGTTTTGCTGAAATGCTGAAATTACAGGCAAAATGCTGTCAATTTATTCCTAGATATGTTCTCCCATTGTTGCTTATTTGCCACTGAGGGCAAACAAGTCATTTTGGCCTCTGAAAACAGTGAGCTAACATTGTTCTAACAGCCAGTGGCATATGAGCACTAGAATTCGTTTGTTACTGGTATATGAGCACTGGAGCTTTGTTCGATGGCAAATGAGCAGTTGATGCTTGTCTCGGTGGTATAGAAGCCATTTTCTCAAAGATCTAACATGCATACACAACAAATCTGTAGCAAAACCATACTTTTGACATATAAGACAGGATCATTTTTTCATGTACTGTATATTAGTGCATTACTTATACAACAGATATGAAATTAAGTGGAAGTCGGTAGAAATCAACAGAAGTGGACAACAAAAATCAGCAGCCCATCACCTTGCAATATAGAACATACTTCCATCGACCATCATACCGCTAAACAACAAGACGCATCGGCCATCCACTTGAATTATTATTCTACAACAAAAAAAGCACAACTAGAGCACCAATTAGAAGGGTTCCTGCACACCAGTCAATGGTCTATATGGCAACAAAAATAAATCATCTAGCCATTCATCAGGTAGATGGTGTGTGAAATCCATAATGACAAATCAGCAAAACTACTCGGGAAAGTCCATTGATAGCTAGAGAACATGGTCCAACACAAACCATATCACCAAAATGCAAGCGCAAACTTGATTGGATTCGCAAGAGGGATGGAATTCACCTTGGTCTTCTTCAACTCTTCAGCTAAAATTGTTCTTCGTCTCTTCTTTCACAGATCTGCACACATCATGTGTAGAAAACCCACATATTAGGGAACTAAAATGTGAATGAGCTATGTATATTTGCTAACTAATAATTTTATTTCTTCTCAGTATTTATTTTCGAACAAGCACAATAATTTACAGTGTGCATGAACGTTCATACACCCAGCAAGAAATCTTAGAAGAACAAAATAAAAATCTG
>NC_041390.1:243924609-243931653 GCF_002162155.2 Triticum dicoccoides | reverse complement strand
CTCACACACAAACATGCATCAGACAAGACGTACAAAGAGATAGAAGAGTACCTATGCTTTCTTGGTCCTTCCTACCTTGGATGCTTCAAACTGTGCTGAATTCATGGTAGGCATCGGGCTGGGCAGGACGGATTGGAAAATGGCGCACCTGTTCCTCACCATGAAACACCTCGGCCAACCCATGGTGCCCAGCCGTGGCCACACTCCCATGCTCGAGTTGCCTTCCACCAGGAAGAGGACATGCGTGTGTGCTCGTCCGCCAGCGCTGCTTGCGATTGACACCCTCCGTCCATGGCGGATGAGCTGGCCGCCGGCGACAGAGAAGAGGGAGGTGGAGTGGCGGCAACCGCTGACAAGGGAGGTGGGGAGGGAGGGGAGACCGAGAGGGAGGGTTGCGGCGGCTGTGGGAATGGAGGAGAAAAGGGGCTAGGGTTTGTGCGGGGGCGGCTGAGGTGAGGCGGCTGAGGTGAGACAAGGATGGGATTGGGTGCGCGCGCGTGGAGGGGATTGGCCAAATCCTCATGCACCTGGATCAGTCACAGGCTAGATAGAACTAGGGACTGTATTCTACATCCGCATGAAATCTAATTCGCTTTCAGTCATATTTTTCAGCCAACTAAAGGAGGACAAATGTCACATGTCTCTTGTCCCACGTTTCCCTGTTCTTTCTTTCTGCCCTGCAAATCACTTCTTCCTGTCCCGCAAATCGCTTCTAAACAGGCCCATACACCAAACTATAAACGGGTCCACACCCCAAACTATTCAAACCCATACGAAAAGCAGCTAAAAGGGTTAAAAGCTAACAAAAGGTGGAGTAAGCTAATTACAGGAGGATGAAAAGGACCAAAACTAATGACATCTAACCACACAGCCAAATAACACTCCGAGCACTAAAATATTGAAAAATTACAGTTGCTGCTGTGAATCAACTATACAAAGGGCTTACACTAATAATACCATTAATGATTACAATGTAAAAACCATGGAAATGCACAGTAATTCCACTAAAGATACATTGTAATTCCAGTACAAATGCCACTTGCAAATACAGAGCAAAAATCCACTAAGAGTACATTGTAACCCCATTAAGACTTACGGTGTAAATTTCACTATAATTTCACTAATAATTATAGTGCAAAAAACCACAGAAAATGCACAGTAATTCCACTAAAAATACACTGTAATTCCAGTAAAAATGCCACTTGCAAATGCAGAGCAAAAATCATGTAAACCCACTAAGACTTACAGTGTAAATTCCACTATAATTCCACTAATAATTACAGTGTAAAAACCATGGAAAATGCACAGTAATTCAAGTAAAAATACACAATAATTACACTAAAAATGCCACCTGCACATACAGAGCAAAAATCCCCCCTCCCCTCCCGCTCCCTCCCTCTCTCTCTCTCTCTCTCTCTCTCTCCCTCCCTGTCGTGGTTCTAAGTCTGACAGTGATGTAGGGGGTAAGTATGGAGAGGCAAGATCTTAGTTGTGGAGAAGTTGTAAGCACGCAAGGTTTACGAGTTCGGGCCCTTCTCAGAGGAAGTAATAGCCCTACGTCTCGGAGCCCGGAGGCGGTCGACTTGATTATGTGAGTATGAGTTACAGAGATGCGAACCCTTGTCTCGGAGGAGGGGGGTGGCTTATATAGAGTGCGCCAGGACCCCGGCCAGCCCACGTTATAAAGGGTTCAATGTACATTAAGACGGGGCGTTACTGGCAACGCTGGTAATAAAGTGCTATGATGACCATAAAAGCTATTTAATGACCGACCGTTAGCGTGCGGAGTGACTTTAGGTCTCCTGGCCGTCGAGTGGTTGGATCTTGGTCGAGTGATTGCTTCTTGGTCGAGTGTCTTCGAGTCTGTCGAGTGGAACACCTTCAAGTCGATTGAAAGGTGATTTCTTCTAGAGATGTCCTTGGGTAGGGCAGTTAGGACAGGTCCATGACCCTACCCTAGGTACATAGCTTCATCATTAGCCCCCGAATGGATCGAGGTTTGAGTGGGGAAGGAGTTGAGGACCTCTCCGACTCGTTTTTCATGCCATGAGCATATCTTGCTTCGGATCAATGGACCTGAGTGATGACAGCAACTTCCTTTTCAATCGCCTTGATCCATTCTTAATTCTTCGTCGAGTGAGTTTCTTTACTTGTAAAGCTCTGAGTGACGGTGCGGAGGAGACCTTTTAGTCTGACAAGTTTGTTTGCTGCCCGCAGATTTCGTGGGATTCGAATTTTGGGAAGCGCGCGGGACGGGGGAGGCCGCAGTAATCGGATGGGATAGAGCGGAGATGCCTCGATCCCCGCGCCGCCTTGTTCGCCACGTGCCGCGCGCGCGATCGTTACGGGATTTGACAGAGTCACCTGGGCCTACCCGTCAGCCACTCGGAAGCGGCCTCATATAAGGCGTTGGACCGGAGTCTCCCGAACAGTGCGTTCCCATTTCCTCTTCTCCTCTTCACGCCCCTCCGCTGCGCTCGCTCTCGCCCCAGCATCACCGCTCTGTATGCGTCTCGCCGGCGACAATGGGGAAGGAGAAGACGGCGGCTCTAGAGCGGGCAAAGAAGGCGACGGCGAGGTCGAAGGGGAAGGCGACCAGCCGGGGCGGATCTTCCTCGCAGACCGGCCTGCCGAAGGGCTGGATCCAGGGCGACCGGATCCACTCGAGGATCACCCAAGAAGACCTCGAGGACCTGGCCGAAGGGGGGCTGATCCCCTATGACTCGGCGCGGCTTCCGAGGAAGGAATCTGAGCCGCAACCTCGGGAGGGCGAGCGTGTTCTTCTTGCCACCCACGTCGACCGTGGATTTTCCTTGCCTCCTCACCCTTTCTTTCGAGGGTTTCTGAACTTCTTTGGGGCACAACTCCACCATTTTACCCCCAACTCGATCGTTTATCTCGCTGCTTTCATTTCTTTGTGTGAGAATTTCCTGGGTTGCCGACCTCACTGGGGGCTTTTCAAGCATATTTTCACTTGTCGCTCCCAGACAGTGAAAAAGGTTAACCCGAGTGATGAGAGGACCCAAGTGATCCAGATGTGTGGGGGTCTTGGCATCCAGACAAGAGAAAAAGCTCCTTTCCGGCCATGATTCTTCCTGACTCAGTTCGCGGATGGCAGTCGACCTGATTTTACTGTAAAGATCAGTCGACGCCAGGGCAATCGACTGGCCTCCCTCCCTTTACCATGGACCGAGTGGAGAAACCCTCCCCTTTGAAGGTGCTCCCGGAGGAGAAGGCGCACGTGAAGCTGTTGGTTGATCGAGTGGTCCAGCTTATTCGTGACGGGGTCACTGGTATGGATCTCTTGGAGGTCTTCCTTCAGCGGCGCATCCAGCCTCTTCAAGCTCGAGACCATCCGATGTGGATGTATTCGGGTCTTGAAGACTCCACTCGGATCCACCCGGAGGAGGTCGACGACGACACACTGGAGAAGTGGCTGTCAGGCATTACCGGGAACAAGGACAATCCTAGGGGAGCCAGGAGAGTTCCCCCTTTCGACCAGTCTCATGCACCAGAGCAGGTCTGATTCTGAGTTTTTGCTTGTAATCTGAATTTACTCGCGCAGCTGCCTATATTGTGTCGACTGACTTTGTTCTCCCTGCTTCCTTTCAGGCCATTATTGAAATGTATTCAATGCCCAACGGGGAGCAAGAGCAAGTACTGGAAGGCGAGGCGAGTGGCGGCGACAGTGGCGAGTGGACTTCCGATGGTGAAGGGGGTGGAGGAAGCGACGACTCAAGTGATGGAGAAGAAGTCGAGTCGCCCCCTCGCAGGGAGAGGCGATCCAAGCTCGACCAAGAACGGCCGAGTGCCCGCGACAAGGCAACTACTCAGGCTGGTCAGTCTTCGAAGCGTCCTCAGATCTCTTCACCAACCCCGACTGAGAAGGCGCCAAAGCACCCCAAAGTTGCAGAGCCGAGGACTCGGAAGGCGTTGCCGAAGATCAAGATTGATATCCCCGTTGCCTCCGCGTGAGTGTCTCTCTTTGTATTCACTCGACGCTCCGCGCTGTTTGTTTTTCTTGTTTTAACTGGACGAACTTTGGAATTGTCAGCACTGCCACTTCCAGAACCTCAGCTTACAGGGATGATGATGAAGTGATGGAGGATGCGGTCACTTCTAATCCGGGTATGATTTCTGCCATACTATCTTTATTCGGTTGATTCAACTGCAATGTGCCTCATTGGGTGACATGATTTTGGCAATTGAACTTTGCACATCTCCCAACATTATTGACCTCCCTGATGATGATGAAGAGTCTGAGAGGCCTTTGACGAGGAAGAATAGGCGAGCTCCTGTAAGTGAGGCACTACAGTCGACGCCGAGGGCGGAGCCAGTAGTTCAGGACACTGGCGATGTCAATCGGGGTTCTGTTACCTTCGCCGAGCCACTGTCGAGTGCCTTGCCTTCTTCGTCGACTGCTCGATCCCCTGTCGACCCGCCTTCACTTTTTGCGACCCATCATGTCCCGGAGGACGAGGTGAATGCTGCTAGGGAAGCCATACGCCAGGCGGGCATTATGATGGAGAAGATGAAGACGGTGCGAGACGCCAGCCAAGCCGCCTATGATGCCAGCTCGGCTCTCCAGAGCAATGTTCAGGTTAATTGGTCGCCGCTTGTTCTGTTAGGATATGCTATCTGAAGATTCTTTCCAAAAATCTTTTCATCTGTACACCCAGTGGGTGTGTCGATTGAATTTTTTGGACTAGTGCGGGCACGCTGAGTGCACCCACTAGGTGTAGTCCCCGAGACTACGGTGGACTGCTGGCAGTCGACTGTAGTCTTTGTATTTTGCCGAATGTATAAACCAAATTGGTAGTTGGACTCGACTTCGGCGGGCCGGTCGAGTGGGATCAGAACCGGTGGGGGCACGCAAAGTGCACCCACTGGGTGTAGTCCCCGAGACTATGGTGGACTGCTGGCAGTCGACTGTAGTCTGAGTTCTACTTTCTCTCTTTCTGCCTTTTTTTTGGACTCGACTTCGGCGGGCCGGTCGAGTGGGATCAGAACCGGTGGGGGCATGCAAAGTGCACCCACTGGGTGTAGTCCCCGAGACTATGGTGGACTGCGGGCAGTCGACCGTAGTCTTAGTATTTATTGCCTTTGTTGTTTTTTGCTATAAAAATAACTTCTCCCCTTTGATTTCAGAAATCTTGTGATCTTGGGGCTTGCTTTGCTGACTTGGAGAAGCAGCAGATTCAACTGAACCTTGACTTGGAGCTAGCTAGGACAGAGCTGCAAAAGGTCAGAGATGGCGCCGCAGGTAAGACGAGTTTGTCGACTGGTCAGTTTTAGGCTTGAGTACCCTTCTGCTATTTCTGAATCAATCATCATTTCTTTGCAGAAAAACTGAGAGAAGCTCTGGCGAAGAAGGATCAGGATTTGGCCGCTGCTCGTAAGGAGGCTGACGACAAGACCGCTCTGGCCGAACAGAAGCTGGCTTCGGTCGGCCAGTTGGAAGAAGAGAATACCAGGCTGAAGACCGCTCTGAATGACTCCAACAAGGAGTGCTCGCGCTGGAAGAAGGCGAATCTCGTCCAGGGCGAGAAAATGGAAGGCATTGCTCGCAGGAGGGATGATCTGGAGAGCTATCTGAGAAGTCTTGCCAAGAAGTTGTTCATCAAGTTTGAAGGTGCACATTCTGTTTCGACTGATTTTTTTTGTGTCGACTCAGTGTACGAAAATTGACTTATCCTTGGATCGTGAATGCAGAGTTTTGCCAGAACTTTGAAGAGGAGACTGGGCGGATTGAACCAGGTTTGGATCCAATCAACTCTCACGTGAAAGATGAAACTGCCATGAATCTGCTCCGTCTGGAATCTCGCATCGACAGTGCCGTGGACTACTTAGCTCGACTAAAGGTCGCCATGTCGCGGATTGACCCGGCACTTTGGCCAGAGGCTGTGCTCCAAAATGATATTGAGTCCCTGATGACTCGACTAAATGAAATCCCCGACCGAGTGCAGGAGTGGAAGAAGTCTGCTGCTTGGTGTGGCGCTGACGTGGCTCTGTCTTTGGTTCGTGTCCACCGCAAGGAGGTGCGACAGGACAAACTGGCAGCAATCAAGGTCGCCAACACCCAGAAGCATGACTTCCGAACCTTTATGGAGACTTTCATCGCTGCAGCCACTCGGATAGCCGACGGCGTCGACCTAGATGAGTTCGTCGAGCCTGCCAGCCCTCCTCCCGCGGAGTGAACAAACTCTTATGTCCCACCTTAAATTTGCCTCGGAATGCCGAGTGGTTTTTGTAACCGTTAAACTTTTTCGGGCTGCATGCCCGAGTACTTCGATCTGTGATCTGGAACCTTTAGAATTTACCTGAACTTGGTTTACCGTTGAATATCTTTATGAATCTCCTACTGAGTGAACCCATTCTTCATTCGAGACAACCTTTGTATTCGCAGCGCAGCTCCGAAGGAGAGGGAAGCAGTTGACCCATGTCTTGTATTTGTGGCTAAGCTCCCTAGGGAAGGCGGCGGTCGACCCACACGCCGTTACTGCAGAGTGGACAGAGCGCACATTGTATTTGTGACGAAGCTCTCCAGGAGAAGGTGGTAGTCGACCCGCACTTCGTTACTGTAGAGCGGGATGAATCGCGCATTGTATTTGTGGCGAAGCTCCCCAAGAGAAGGTGGCAGTCGACTTGACCCTTGTCGTCCTCGAGAATTGGTATGTGTTTCGTACTTAGGCGAGTTCTGTACTGCAGCTAAGCCCCCGAGTGGGAGGATTTCCCTCCACTCGGTAGGATTTTTTCAAACTTAGGCGAGTGCCAGATTGCAGCTAAGTCTCTAAGTGAGAGAACTTAGGCGAGTACTAGACTGCAGCTAAGCCCCCGATGGGAGGATTGCTCTCCACTCGGTAGGATTTTTTCAAACTTAGGCGAGTGCCGGACTGCAGCTAAGTCTCTAAGTGAGAGAACTTAGGTGAGTACTGGACTGCAGCTAAGCCCCCGAGTGGGAGGATTGCTCTCCACTAGGTAGGATTTTTTTCAAACTTAGGCGAGTGCCGGACTGCAGCTAAGTCTCTAAGTGAGAGAACTTAG
>NC_041390.1:243910393-243923968 GCF_002162155.2 Triticum dicoccoides | reverse complement strand
TGGACTGCAGCTAAGCCCCCGAGTGGGAGGATTGCTCTCCACTCGGTAGGATTTTTTCAAACTTAGGCGAGTGCCGGACTGCAGCTAAGTTTCCAAGTGAGAGAACTTAGGCGAGTATTGGACTGCAGCTAAGCCCCCGAGTGGGAGGATTGCTCTCCACTCGGTAGGATTTTTTCAAACTTAGGCGAGTGCCGGACTGCAGCTAAGTCTCCAAGTGAGAGGACTTAGGCGAGTACTGGACTGCAGCTAAGCCCCCGAGTGGGAGGATTGCTCTCCACTCGATAGGATTTTTTTTAAATACTTAGGAGAAACGGATTCGCAGCTAAGCCCCCGAGTGGGAGGCTGGCTCGCCACTCGGTAGGAAACTGTTTTTACAAGCTTAGGCGAAGCGGATCCGCAGCTAAGCCATCCACTGGGGGATTTCTTACGCAAACAAAAACAATAATAATCACTGGGAAAATTATAACACTCTTATCTTTGATAAATAAACTACATGAGTTTTTCTTATTACATCTCATCCGAGTGAGAATTTAAGTATAAAAGGGGTGGAGTAGCTCCGCATTCCAGGCTCGTGGCTCATCAATCTGGCGATCGACATTGTAGAGGTGGTATGCTCCATTGTGGAGGACTCTGGTGACTATGAAGGGGCCTTCCCAAGTAGGAGCGAGCTTGTGTGGTTTCTGCTGATCCACTCGGAGGACTAAGTCTCCTTTTGAAAGGCTCGGCTCTTCACATTTCTGGCATGGAATCGACGCAAGTCTTGCTGATGGATGGTCGATCGAATCAAGGCCATTTCTCTTTCTTCTTCTAGGAGGTCGACTGCGTCCTGCCGGGCTTGTTCTGCTTCTTCTTCAGAGTAGAGCTCGACTCGGGGAGCGTTGTGAAGCAGGTCACTCGGTAAGACTGCCTCGGCCCCGTAGACCAGAAAGAATGGGGTTCTTCTGGTTGATCGATTCGGGGTTGTCCTCAATCCCCAAAGGACTGATGGAAGCTCGTAGACCCATGCACCTGTTGCGTGCTTGAGATCGCGCATCAATCGAGGTTTCAGTCCTTTGAGAATTAGGCCGTTTGCCCTTTCTGCTTGCCCATTCGACTGGGGGTGAGCGACCGAAGCATAGTCGACCCGAGTGCCCTGAGAGGCGCAAAAGGCCCTGAATTTGTCGGAATCGAAGTTTGACCCATTGTCCGTGATGATGCTATGCGGAACTCCATATCTAAATATCAACTCTCTGATGAAACTGATAGCAGTGCAAGCATCGAGATTCTTGATAGGCTTGAACCAGGAGAAAACCTAGGAACAACTAGGATATGGTCGCATGAACTAGTAGTCTATGATCATAGGAGAACTGAAAACTAGATGCCCAGATCATAGATTTCTGAATTTGCAGAAATAAAAACACTAAAGGGATAAAAACATGCTCAGGAAGCTAGCAATTCCATTTTGGAAAAACTAGTTTAAAACATACAAGGGGGAGGATTGCTCCAGCTGAGAGAAAATATGACTATTTTTACAAACTTTGGAAACTGAAAAACCAAACACTGTTAAGAAACTTTGATCTACTAGTTTTAGACACTTTCTACCTGTTCTTAAATGGTTGTGATTGAAGGACTGAATTTAATTAACTTTAGAAGTGTAAACTACTATGATCTGATGCTTTCTTACACCTAATATTGGTAGGCATTATCATAAGCACTAAAAATTGAAATTAACAGGAAAAAGGACAAACACAACCAGGCTAAAAACATTCACACTAGAAGGCACTCACACGAGTAGCAACAGAGAAAAATAATCTATGAAACCGATAACATATTTACAGTTCAGAACTAAAAGGACAAATTTGTGACTGTTAGATCAAATTACTGGGACCTACTGTAAAATTACTCTGCATCTACTTACAGTTCAGAAATGAATACTTGTGTGCACTAATAGATAGTTTACTCGAACTATTGAGGGCAGATGCCTACAATCGAACCAAATGTAATGAAATGCAGCATCGAAGGACAGGCGATGTACCTCAATGAAGACAAAGTTGATTTCCTTAAGATATGGCTTTCTAATAGCAGAAATCAATCCCGAAAACCAAAAAAACATTATAAAAAACATGCTTTCACAGAGCTACTTCAGGCGCAAATGATGTACAAGGTATAGCTACATTGCAAAATAAATCATAGAAAAGTAAAATAGAGAAAATCTACCAACACTAGTCATCAGCTAACGATGTCCAATTTAATGTAGTGTGTTGGAAAAAGGGGGAAATTCAGAGTAGATCACTTTAATTTACACATTCCTAAAGTTACAAGCCAATGGAACAAAACACTCAAAAATTGCAGTGTAAGACATATGTTTTTGGAGGCGGCAACATGTTACCACGGACTAATAAAAGACTGAAACTAGAGTCCAAATCACTATTACTTATCTGAAAAAATTCAGTCCACACCACTGTCCAATTAACTCAAAGTTACAGCTCAAATCACTAACCAAAACACCAAACGGTCCAAATCATTGTTGCTTAACTAAAAAAATCAATCCACATCACTATCCAATTCACTCAAACTTAAAGTCCAAATCACTACCCAAAACACTGGAAATTGCAGTCCAAATCATTGTTACTTAACTGAAAAAATTCAGGCCACATCAGTATCAATTCATTCACAGTTACAGTCCGAAATCACTAACCAAAACCACTAAAAGTTACAGTCCAAAATCATTGCTACGAAACTGAAAATATTCAGTCCACCAAATACACATGGCGAGACTTAGGCCTCCTTTGGTTTAGAGGAATCTTGTAGGAATTTCATAGGATAGGATTTCTATAGGAAAAATTCCTTTAGAGCCCTTTGGTTTGGAGGAATGGAATCCTATTCCTATGGAGGAATTTTTACTATCCTCCACATTTCATAGGAAAATAAACATTAGCCTAGACTCAATGGAAAAAATCCTATGATGTGAATCAAAGGGCATCTCTTTTCCTATTCAATGGAAAAAATTTGTGTGTCTAGGCAAAGTTAAATTTTAATCACACTTGAATATAGAATTATTGGGTAGTATGATGTGAGGCACAAAATATTTTCTGGCTTCATCGCCATCTGCCCCCCCCCCACCATACCTAAATCCTGGCTCCGCCCCTGCCAACAATATGCTACATTTTTTGCATTCATTCATATATAAATCAGCTTCATTTTATTTAGCATTTCATTGTTCTGGTTCAGTGCTCTGGTATAAAGATTTCATTATTTCTTTGTCCCGTTATTGATGGAATTGATTGCAATTATTTCAATGCACTTTGGTTTTATGAAACATTACTACATTAGTATTTGGAATAGTAATGAGAATTGAAACTATAATACATATAATTTGTTATATTTGCTGATTGTATAGTTGTAGAATGTTTATCATATATCAGTAGCATGCATGGTGCATGCTAAGGTGGGTCTTTTCTCATGCATGGTGCCTGCTAAGGTGGGTCTTTTCTCATGCATGGTCACATGTTGAGTTGGCATAGTTGCATGTTAGAGAGAATAAGATATAGTGGCCACATGAGAGCACATGGCGAGAATTTTTACCCGGAACCAGTCCGTCCGACCGATTTGGAGCCACCACTGCATTCCACATTTACATGGAATATCCCGCTTCAAGGAACCAACTCATTCCATTCCACCACCTCAACCAAGCACGTGAATAATCTCCAAATCTAGAACCGACCCGTTATATTCCATCTCAGGACCTCAACCAGACACACCCTTATTCTTTCTTTGTTTAGGCTTCCCACTGGTAATACACAACAGGTGAAAGGTTTATCCTTTCTACTCCCTTTCTAAGTACCTGGAGTTAATTTATTGTTTAAGTGTTTCTTCTTCTTGCTCTCTTTTAGTTCCAAATTTTGGCCTTATATACATATCCTAATTTTCAGTAGAAAGTAGCCCCTTTTCAATTGGAGATTCTGAAATGGCATCACTGAGCATTATGATTTATCTCAAACCCGCTCTTTTGTAGTTATTAGAAGTTATTTTTTCAAAGATCTTAACAAAAATAAGTCTTGGGCATTGTAGTTTCTGTAAGGTTGGGCACCTTTTTTCCTGTGTATTTTCTTACACCAACAATTTGAAGTGGATCTCTTATCAGTAGTTTTCATAGCTCCTTTTGTTGTGTACTACAAGGCCATATTAAAGACATTTCACCTTTTATTTTCACAAATCCCCAAGAAATAATTTAATTTATTAACCTAAACAGACTAATTTTGTGGCCCCCAAACTATGTGCAATTGTTTGTCTAAGTAAGTTTCCTCTCTTTGATGGCTTGAGATGGCGGCCATTGTTGGGTTGCAGAGTGGCGAGAATAGCAAAGTGCTTTCCTATGTGTTTATCATCGTGAAGTGTCCTTAGTCACGTAGATTTGTTGAGAATCCAGTGCAAGCACTTTTCCGCTTTAGTTGCCTGTCTTCCAGGAATTTCCTTTCCATGCGACAGTCAAACTTTTCACAACTGAGTAGTGTATCATGCTTTTTCTTTCTGAAATGGTCACGTGCCAAATGCTTTGGGCCTCATATTGATCTTACATAACCTTCTTCTGTTTTCATGCTTCATGTGATCTAAGTATTGAGCCATGGGGTGATGTTTAGGCATTAATTAGTGACATTTAACCTTTCCAATTATTAACTCCATGTTTCCTGAAGTTATATTTTATGCATCTTCTGTGAATTTCTTGCTACACACTTATCAAGGTAAGCATAGCTCATCATTGACTAGGAAGCAGGCAAGCTTCCTCCTCTATACTATAAAACAGAACCGAGTACTCTTGTTGATCCATCAATGCTCATGTGTTCTTATTGTCTTATGGTATCAATCATGTTTTGTTTTGCATTAAATAATTATTGTTTGTTCAATATTGCAGATGAATTTAAGCCAGCATCTATTAACAAGACTCAAGTTGGCTCTCTGCAGAAGAGCAAAGATAACCGGGTAACTGTGGAATTTCATAACAATCAGCCTGGCAGGCCAAAGGTGGCATTTGAGGGAAGGCAAGAAGAGTACAAGGATAATGATGGTGTCTTGTTTTTTGATGGTGAGACCTTTTGCCTGGGACGATTTCACCGGGCAGTCAAGAGATTAAGGCATGTCTGGGTTCCGGGAGAGTCTGTAGCAAGTTCCTTGGCAGCTACAACTACTAGAATGGGTGAATCTCATTCTCCTCCATTAGCGAAAGTTGGCAAGTTGCCTGCAACAAAAAAACCTTCTATACACTCAGTTCTGGTAAGTTCTGTTAGCATGTTACATGCCCTAGCTAAATTTAGGTAATTGCTTCATCATTTGTTCATTTTTAGACATGGGAAGAAGAGGACATGAGACAATAGGTATCCGTTATACAATTATAGGTACTTTCTAAACTAACAAATATTAAAGCACATAATGTCTTTGTCCAGAGTTCATTGTCACCATCGATGCTTCATCTATATGTACTTAGAGAAACTCTAGCAAATTCCCTAAATCCCACCTCCCATCTAAAAAACTGCCATTTTAAAGGATTCAAGGTGAAAATTCACTCTAGCAGATTCCCTAACATGCCCTTATTTTTTAGAGTCCACTCTAAAAATGGAGGATATTCCTAATTTTTTACATAGTTTGGCCAGATCTCGAAAAGCATCGGCCTGAGCCAAATACCAGTACAGCTTCTATCTTAGCTCTGCTCTGGCCGGACAGCTTATTATGCAAAATATTTCTATTCTATCTCAAGTATTCTAAACCATATCATTTTCATGCTTTCTCTTCATGCATGAGCTCCAACACACAGTTCTGCTGCATCTGGCCTCTAGAGCTGCAATTCTGTGGCCATTCTCAAACAATGTGTCAACCAATTAGCTTAACTACCAGAACTAAATAATTTGGGCGACCATACAAACTGGATCCAAATAGACTATCAACACCTCCGTCCGACCTCCAGCAACCAGTACAGAGATGGAACGGACATACGAATCAGTGACAATCTTATATAGAAGTCGGGAGATACAAGGGAGATTTGGGATGAGAAACAAAGGGAATTATGTATGTTGTCATAACGGTTCAACCGATAAAGATCTTTGTAGAATATGTAGGAGCCAATATGAGCATCCAAGTTCCGCTATTGGTTATTGACCGGAGAGGTGTCTCGGTCATGTCTACATAGTTCTCGAACCCCTAGGGTCCACACGCTTAATGTTCGATGACGATATTGTATTATATGAGTTATGTGATTTGGTGACCGAATGTTGTTCTGAGTCCTGGATGAGATCACGGACATGACGAGGAGTCTTGAAATGGTCGAGAGGTAAATATTGATATATAGGACGATAGTATTCGGACACCGGAAGTGTTTCGGAAGGTACCAGATACATATCGGGTCACCGGAAGGGGTTCCGGGCACCCCCGGCCAAAGATATGGGCCTTATGGGCCAAGAGGGAAAACGCACCAGCCACAAGGGGCTGGTGCGCCCCACATATGGGTCGAACCAGAGGAGAAGGAAAGAGGGGAAGGGAGAAGGAAAGGGGGGATTCGGCCTACCCCTTCCTTCCCTACTCCCTCCTCTTTCCTTCTCCCTCCGGCAAATAAGGCAGGGGCGCCGGCCGTGGGGAGATCCCAAGTATGATTCGGCTTACTTGGGCGCCTCCTGGCTGCCTCCCCTCTCCCTCCCACCTATATATATGTGGGGGGCGCCCCTAGCACACACCAGACAATTGGCTAGCCGTGTGCGGTGCCCCCCTCCATCGTTTACACCCTCGCACAGAATCTGAAAGGAAGAGTCTGAACAAGGAGATTCTTGAGCTCGCCAAAGCCCACACTGTTGTGAGGAACAATAAGATAGAGTGGCATTCAAGGCTAAAAATGGATGTTTCACAACTTTGTGATCGTAGAAATGATGAGATCAAACGTTAAGCAGATCTTGCTCGGCGAAGAGAAAAGGAAGAGAGGCGTCAGAAAGCTAAGGCAAGAGTTAACAAACCGAAGGCAATCTCAGATCCTCGTATTCAACCTGTATCAACTGATGCTCCTGTTGATACAAGTGCTCCTCTACAGCAGATACTGATACGTCTCCAACATATCTACTTTTCCTAATGCTTTTCCTTTTGTTTGGACTCTAATTTGCATGTTTTGAATGAAACTAACCCCGGACTGACATTGTTTTCAGCAGAACTACCATGGTGTTGTTTTGTGCAGAAATAAAAGTTATCGGAATGGAACAAAACTTTGCGAGGATTTTTTACACAATAAAAGAGAATTTATGGAGCCAAGAACCACCGGAGGGGGACACCTGGGTGGGCACAATCCACCAGGGCGCGCCTGCCCCCTAGGCACGCCCAAGTGGGCTGTCCCCACCTGGTGGCCCCGCATACCCTAAAACCGACGCTATAAAATCCTATTTTTCCAGGAAAAATCAGGGAGAAAGAATTATCGCGTTCCACAAGACGGAGCCACCGTCACCTCCCGTTCTTCATCGGGAGGCCAGATCTGGAGTCCGTTTGGGGCTTCGGAGAGGGGAATCTTCAATCTTCGTCATCACCAACCCTTCTCCATCGCCAATTCCATGATGCTCCCCACCAGGAGTGAGTAATTCCTTCGTAGGCTCGCTGGTTGGTGAGGAGTTGGATGAGATTCATCATGTAATCTAGTTAGTTTTGTTAGGACTTGATCCCTAGTATCCACTATGTTCTGAGATTGATGTTGCTATGACTTTGCCATGCTTAATGCTTGTCACTTTGGGCCCAGGTGCCATGATTTCAGATCTGAACCGTTTATGTTATCACCATTATATCCATGTTATAGATCATATCTTGCAAGTTATAGTCACCTACTACGTGTTATGATCCGGCAACCCCGGAGTGACAATAGTCGAGACCACTCCCGGTGATGACCGTAGTTTGAGGAGTTCATGTATTCACCGTGTGTTAATGCTTTGTTCTGGTTCTCTATTAAAAGGAGGCCTTAATATCCCTTAGTTTACAATTGGACCCCGCTGCCACAGGAGGGTAGGACAAAAGATGTCATGCAAGTTCTTTCCATAAGCACGTATGACTATTTACGAAATACATGCCTACATTATATTTATGAACTGGAGCTAGTGTCGTATCGCCCTAGGTCATGACTGTCACATGATGAATATCATCCAACATATCACTGATTCAATGCCTACGAATTTCTATTATATTGTTTCTTGCTAAGTAATAGTGCTATCGTTTTGCACTTGCTACAAATTACTGCTATCACTATTACCATTGCTATTGCTATTGCTACTACTATCAAAGCTATCATATTACTGTGCTACTGGTCACTTTGCTGCAAATAATTAATCTCCATGTGTGACTGAATTGACAACTTAGTTGCTAATACTTGCAAATATTTTTTGGCTCCCCTTGTGTCGAATCTATAAATTTGGGTTGAATACTTTACCCTCGAAAACTGTTGCGATCCCCTATACTTGTGGGTTATCAAGACCTTTTTCTGGCACCGTTGCTGGGGAGCATAGCTATATTTGTTGAGTCACTTGGGATTATTATCAATTTATCACTATGAAGAATCTGAAGGATGCTAAGCCCAAGATATTTCCCTCTAAGACGAGGGGAGGTAAGGAACTGCCATCTAGCTCTGCTTTGGATTCACCTTCTATTATAAGTAAACTTGCAACACCACCACATGCTATTAATCCTGATATGTTGCAAGTTATTAATGATGCTATTTCTGCTATGAATGATACTTATGATGGTGCTAGTACCTTGCTTCATGATTTTGTGCCATTAGGTGAATTTCTCGATGAACAAATTGCTATAGTAAGACAACATGATATTGTTGAAACTGATGATGAGCTTGAAGATGAAAATCTCGAAACACCTACTAGAACTAGTCCTCCCAGATATGAATTGCCTAAGGTACCGGAAGGTTATGTTATGAATGAAGAGACAACTAGAGACATTCTTGTTTGTAAGGATAGAGATGATCTAGAGAAATTATTATGCAAGTATAAAGAAAAATCCTTGAATGCTAGAATGCAATATGATCCTAAGTTTGCTACTTCACCTATCTTTATTGATGATAAGGATTATGAATTCTCTGTCGGCCTAGACTTAATTAATTTGGTTGAATCTGATCCTTTCCATGGTTATGAAACTGAAACTGTCGTGGCACATCTTACTAAGTTGAATGACATAGCCACCCTTTTTACTCATGATGAGAAAACTCGCTATTACTATATCCTCAAATTATTCATGTTCTTACTAAAGGGTGATGCTAAAGCTTGGCAAAATACTCTTACTCCTGGTTGTGTGCGTAGTCCCTAGGATATAATTTATTACTTCCCTGAAAAATATTTCCCTGCTCATAAGAAACAAGTTGCCTTGCAGGAAATATTTAACTTTGTGCAAATTGAAGAAGAGACTCTCCCACAAGCTTGGGGGAGGCTTCTCCAATTGCTTAATTCTTTGCCTTATCATCCTCTTAAGAAAAATAAAATACTTGATATCTTCTATAATGGACTAGCCGATGCTTCTAGGGATTTCCTAGATAGTTGTGCTCGTTGTGTATTCAGGGAACGAACTATTGGGCAAGCTGAAGAATTATTGAATAACATATTGAAAAATTATGATGATTGGACTCTCCCTGAACCACCGCCTAAACCCACTCTAAAGAAGAGGGGTATATTATATCCCAGTCTTGAAGATATGCAAGAGGCAAAGAAATCCATGAAGGAAAAAGGTATTGAAGCTGAGGATGTAAATTTTTTACATCCTATTGAAGAAATACATGGACTTGATACACCGCCACCTCCTAAGGTGTTAGAGGTAAATTATCCAATGAAATTCAATGATAATGACAATCCTCACAATATGCACCCTAGCCAATGTCTTTATGAGTTTGAAAATTACACTGGTATAGCGACCTGCTATACAAATGGTTTTTAACCCCCTTCCGCGACAACATTTGGAACCATCGCCAAGTGAGTGTGGGCGATAGGGAGGTCCTTCCCACACGACCTAGAAATCGTCAGGGATAAGCCCTCCTAGGACACAGGCTGGGGCCGTGTGCGATCGGGCGAGGCATCGAAACCCAATCATTTCCGTAGGTATGTACATCCCACATGGTAATCCGAGAAAAACATTTCCGTAGGTATGTACATCCCACACGGTGAATCCCAAAAAATCATTTCCATAGGTATGTACATCCCACACGGTGAATCCTAGAAAATCATTTCCGTAGGTATGTACATCCCACACGGTGAATCCTAGAAAAACATTTTCGTAGGTATGTATATCACACACAGTTCTTTGTGTGGAAACGTTTGTGCAAGGTGGCCTAACGCAAATAGTTTGATGTCGTAAGTCGTGTGTGATTGTTAGTTGATTAAACACGCCTACTTTCCAGAAACCGTGCGGGTTGTTTGAGTTCATCGCCCACAGTGTTGTCTAAGTAACCGCCTGCAATAGAAAACCCCAATAAGCAGGGTAATTAGCCTATTATTGATAATCCATGTACTAATCAAACTGATATTTCTTATAAAACATGCCAGATATTTCATATCCATATACAAGCAACCAGGATTTCATAATTGAATTACATCAGCTAGCTTCGGCACTCAATTACGCCATTACACAACAGCACCAACTTTCACATGCAGCATCAAAAACCTTTGGAAAATAGCATCATACATGGTAAATAGACAGATGAATCTCATCTGGGAAACTGCAGAAGCGAAAGGCAAATATCGAGCCTTCAATGATGTTGAATGTCCTTGCAACTTTAGGCCAGTGGCTATCGATAATTGCCTGCCCAACCTTCGTCCTCTTCGGCAAGACTTCAATATTGTACCGTGAGTGTTGAATGAATACCTTCCTCGCCTCTTGACCATGCAGGTGGTTTGAGAAGTAATCATCAATGAACTGCTTTGAAAAGTACTGAAAACAAAGCTATGCATAAATCGTTGTTGTAAATTTTGAAATGGCGCAAGGGGTAAAAACAAGGTAAAAGAGTTGGTACCATCCTATAGTTGACTGATGTCTTCTTCATTGTGCAAACAAAGATCTTGCTGTTATTCATTGCAAGTTTCTTCATCCTAACAATCTTTCCGAGTTTCTTGACTTGACTAATATTCATGGACATCTCATTTCCCCATATGCAAAATGGGTCGAATAGTGGGTCTAAGCCTCTAACAGTAGGACCTACACGTGCAAGACCAAATTGTAAGAAACCTAAATATTAGAATGATTCCTGCAACTACATAATAATGTGCTATTAGCCAAAGGACCCTGTTTGAACAAACCTCGATGGTAAACCGCAGTGTCTCCCATTGTTTCCCTGCAAAACACATAAGGAAGATCTTGATCAGGTTAACTGAGAGTTGCCATACTATCAGTAGAATATGTATTGAGTACAACCAAATTCAATTGGTGTCACATGCATAACAATACAAAATTGTAACCACAACAAATGAAAATCAAATTGCAGAACTCAACCAAACAGTTAAATGGACAACTGACCAAATGAACCAAAATAGTTAACTGAGCACGACATTGCAGAATAGAAACATGTAGTAGAAGATAAGACAGTTAACAAAAGAAAGAATGCTTGAGAACAATACTACGAAATGTAGCAATTGTTGGACCAAAGTGTTAACTGAACATTACATTTCAGAGGACTAAACTGTTAACTGAACATTAGATTGCATATTAACATTACAGAGGACAAATCACTAGAAGGCACTGCGGTGGCCTCGAGAAAACAACATGAATTGTGTTTTAAAGTAGACAACCGCATGGCGGTGTCGATGGTGGCCTCGAAGACGAGGTGCTCCTCCAAGATCTGGCGGTTAACACGCATGGCAGCCATAGCGACCTCATGCACACATGCGGCCGCATGCTACTGAGCTGCACGTTATACTGCATGCAAAATGGTTGTGGGTGGCGCTTAATTGGAGGAGGGGGCAGTGATTTCGGTGGAAGGTGTCGCGCCGTCGGTCGGGGCATGTGGGACGGGAAAGGAGAAGGATGGTGTGGGTGGGGTGTGGATTACCTAACCATATCGATGAGGACACGCAACAAGAAGAAGGGTCGGCGGCGAGGAGGCCGCACAGCAAGAAGAAGGGTCGCCGACAAGGAGGCGACGCTGCAAGAAGAAGGGTCGTCGGCGAGGAGGCGGCGCTGCAAGAAGAAGGGTAGCCGGCGAGGAGGCGGCGCTGCAAGAAGAAGGGTCGCCAGCGAGGAGGCTGAGCTGCCAGTAAGCAACAGTGAAGGTTTGAACTTGGAAAGCAAGGAGGATCAGTGGAAATGTGGCTTTGGTAGGAGGGAGGGGGTGCTTCCTCTTGAGCACTGCGTTGGATTTCCTTGAAGAGGAAAGGATGATGCAGCAAAGTAGCGTAAGTATTTTCCTCAGTTTTTGAGAACCAAGGTATCAATCCAGTAGGAGGCTATGCGTGAGTCCCTCGTACCTACACAAAACAAATAACTCCTCGCAACCAATGCGATAAGGGGTTGTCAATCCCTTCACGATCACTTACGAGAGTGAGATCTGATAGATATGATAAGATACTATTTTTGGTATTTGTATGATAAAGATGCAAAGTAAAATAAAAGCAAAGTAAAAAAGCAAAGGAAATAACTAAGTATTGGAAGATTAATATGATGAAGATAGACCCGGGGGCCATAGGTTTCACTAGTGGGTTCTCTCAAGAGCATAAGTATTTTACGGTGGGTGAATGAATTACTGTTGAGCAACTGACAAAATTGAGCATAGTTATGAGAATATCTAGGTATGATCATGTATATAGGCATCACGTCCGAGACAAGTAGACCGACTCCTGCCTGCATCTACTACTATTACTCCACTCATCGACCGCTATCCAGCATGCATCTAGAGTATTAAGTTCATGAAAACAGAGTAACGCCTTAAGCAAGATGACATGATGTAGAGGGATAAATTCATGCAATATGATAAAAAAACCCATCTTGTTATCCTCGATGACAACAATACAATACGTGCCTTGCTGCCCCTACTGTCACTGGGAAAGGACACCGTAAGATTGAACCCAAAGCTAAGCACTTCTCCCATTGCAAGAAAGATCAATCTAGTAGGCCAAACCAAACTGATAATTTGAAGAGACTTGCAAAGATAACCAATCATACATAAAAGAATTCAGAGAAGATTCAAAAATTGTTCATAGATAATCTTGATCATAAACCCACAATTCATCGGTCTCAACAAACACACCGCAAAAAAAGATTACATCGAATAGATCTCCACAAGAGAGGGGAGAACATTGTATTGAGATCCAAAAAGAGAGAAGAAGCCATCTAGATAATAACTATGGACCCGAAGGTCTGAGGTAAACTACTCACACTTCATCGGAGAGGCTATGATGTTGATGTAGAAGCCCTCCGTGATGGATGCCCCCTCCGGCGGAGCTCCGGAACAGGCCCCAAGATGGGATCTCATGGATACAGAAGGTTGCGGCGGTGGAATTAGGTTTTTGGCTCCGTCTCTGATCGTTTGGGGGTACATAGGTATATAGGAGGAAGGAGTACGTCGATGGAGCAACAGGGGGCCCACGAGGGTGGAGGGCG
>NC_041390.1:243877094-243910018 GCF_002162155.2 Triticum dicoccoides | reverse complement strand
CTACCTCGTGGCCTCCCTGTTGGTTGCTTGACGTAGGGTCCAAGTCTCCTGGATCATGTTCGGTGAGAAAATCACGTTCCCAAAGGTTTCATTCCGTTTGGACTCCGTTTGATATTCCTTTTCTTCCAAACCCTAAAATAGGTAAAAAACAACAATTCTGGGCTGGGCCTCCGGTTAATAGGTTAGTCCCAAAAATAATATAAAAGTGGATAATAAAGCCCAATAATGTCCAAAACAATAGATAATATAGCATGGAGCAATCAAAAATTATAGATACGTTGGAGACGTATCAAGCATCCCCAAGCTTAATTCATGCTCGTCCTCGAGTAGGTAAATGATAAAAACAGAATTTTTGATGTGGGATGCTACTTGGCATAATTTCAATGTAATTCTTCTTAATTGTGGCATGAATATTCAGATCCGAAAGATTCAAGATAAAAGTTTAATATTGACATAGAAATAATAATACTTCAAGCATACTAATTAAGCAATTATGTCTTCTCAAAATAACTTGGCCAAAGAAAGTTATCCCTACAAAATCATATAGTCTGGCTATGCTCTATCTTCACCACAAAAAGTATATTAAATCATGCACAACCCCGATGACAAGCCAAGCAATTGTTTCATACTTTTGACATTCTCAAACTTTTTCAATTTTCACGCAATACATGAGCGTGAGCCATGGATATAGCACTATATGTGGAATAGAATGGTGGTTGTGGAGAAGACAAAAAGGGAGAAGATAGTCTCACATCAACTAGGCGTATCAACGGGCTATGGAGATGCCCATCAATAGATATCAATGTGAGTGAGTAGGGATTGCCATGCAACGAATGCACTAGAGCTATAAGTATATGAAAGCTCAACAAAAGAAACTAAGTGGGTGTGCATCCAACTTGCTTGCTCATGAAGACCTAGGGCATTTTGAGGAAGCCCATCATTGGAATATACAAGCCAAGTTCTATAATGAAAAATTCCCACTAGTATATGAAAGTGACGAAATGAGAGACTCTCTATCATGAATATCATGGTGCTACTTTGAAGCACAAGTGTGGTAAAGGATAGTAACATTGTCCCTTCTCTCTTTTTCTCTCATATTTTTATTTGGGCCTTTTCTCTCTTTTTATGGCCTCTTTTCTTTCCTTTTTTTTAATTTTCCTCCGGAGTCTCATCCCGACTTGTGGGGGAATCATAGTCTCCATCATCCTTTCCTCACTGGGACAATGCTCTAATAATGATGATCATCACACTTTTATTTTCTTACAACTCAACAATTACAACTCGATACTTAAAACAAAATATGACTCTATATGGATGCCTCCGGCGGTGTACCGGGATATGCAATGAATCAAGAGTGACATGTATGAAAGAATTATGAATGATGGCTTTGCCACAAATACGATGTCAACTATATGATCATGCTAAGCAATATGACAATGATGGAGTGTGTCATAATAAATGGAACGGTGGAAAGTTGCATGGCAATATATCTCGGAATGGCTATGGAAATGCCATAATAGGTAGGTATGGTGGCTGTTTTGAGAAAGGTATATGGTGGGTGTATGATACCGGCGAAATGCGCGCGGTATTAGAGAGGCTAGCAATGGTGGAAGGAAGAAAAGTGCGTATAATCCATGGACTCAACATTAGTCATAAAGAACTCATATACTTATTGCAAAAATCTACAAGTTATCAAAGCAAAGTATTACGCCCATGCTCCTAGGGGGATAGATTGGTAGGAAAAGACCATCGCTCGTCCCCGACCGCCACTCATAAGGAAGACAATCAAAAAAATAAATCATGCTCCGACTTTATCACATAACGGTTCACCATACGTGCATGCTACGGGAATCACAAACTTTAACACAAGTATTTCTCAAATTCACAACTACTCAACTAGCACAACTTTAATATCACCATCTTCATATCTCAAAACAATTATCAAGCATCAAACTTCTCATAGCATTCAACACACTCATAAGAAAGTTTTTACTATTCTTGAATACCAAGCATATTAGGATTATTCAAGCAAATTACCATGCTATTTAAGACTCTCAAAATAATCTAAGTGAATCATGATATATCAATAGTTTCTATAAAACAATTCCACCACCGTTCTCTAAAAAATATAAGTGAAGTACTAGAGCAAAACTATATAACTCAAATGATATAAGCGAAGCACATAGAGTATTCTCACAAATTCCAAATCATGTATGGCTCTCTCAAAAGGTGTGTACAGCAAGGATGATTGTGGTGAACTAACAAATAAATACTCAAATAATACAAGACGCTCCAAGCAAAACACATATCATGTGGTGAATAAAAATGTAGCTCCAAGTAAAGTTACCGATAGAAGTAGACGAAAGAGGGGATGCCTTCCGGGGCATCCCAAGCTTTGGCTTTTAGGTGTCCTTAGATTATCTTGGGGGTTCCATGGGCATCCCCAAGCTTAGGCTCTTGCCACTCCTTGTTCCATAATCCATCAAATCTTTACCCAAAACTTGAAAACTTCACAACACAAAACTTAAAGTAGAAAATCTCGTGAGCTCCGTTAGCGAAAGAAAACAAAAGACCACTTCAAGGTACTGTAAGGAACTCATTATTTATTTATATTGGTGTTAAACCTATTGTATTCCAACTTCTCTATGGTTTATAAAATATTTTACTAGCCATAGATTCATCAAAATAAGCAAACAACACACGAAAAACAGAATCTGTCAAAAACAGAACATTCTGTAGTAATCTGTAGCTAGCGCAAGATATGGAACTAAAAAAATTATAAAATAAATTGATGGACGTGAGGAATTTATATATTAATCATCTGCAAAAATAATTAACTAAATAGCACTTTCCAAATAAAAATGGCAGCAGTTCTCGTGAGCGCTAAAGTTTCTGTTTTTTTACAGCAAGATAACAAGACTTTCCCCATGTCTTCCCAACGGTTCTACTTGTCACAAACACTAATTAAACACAAAAAACACAACCAAAACAGAGGCTAGGTAAATTATTTATTACTAAACATGAGAAAAAAGCAAGGAATAAAAATAAAATTGGGTTGCCTCCCAACAAGCGCTATCGTTTAACGCCCCTAGCTAGGCATAAAAAGCAAGGATAGATCTAGGTATTGCCATCTTTGGTAGGTAATTCTTCGATGAGGCATCTACCATCCTTAGGAATTTCTTTATTTTTATTTATTATCAAACTTTTATGCACAAGATCGAAAAATTCATTTCTAACAAATGGTTCCTTAATGATAGCAAAAAGATTGGAATGAATACTTATAGATTTGAGATCCGCAGTTTCCTTACTAGAGGATTCACCCTTATTTTTAGGAACATACATAAGCTTGGCAATTTTAGTAGGAGGACTTGGAGTATTCTTTACGGAAGAAAAAGTGGTTCCCAAGTTGGTAATAATACCCTCAAGTTTATCGATTCTAGTGGAATTGTGATTTATTTTCTCATTAACTATAGGTTCCTTTTCTTTAATATTTTTCAAAGTGAATCCTACTTTAGATCCATATTGAGTGATTCGGTTGTGGATCTTTTTATCCAAATTTTCAATTAAATCTACATTAGCAACCTTATTTTCAATAATTTCAAGTCTTTGCATTACATGCTCCAAAGTTAACATAGTTCCATTAACCAAAAGAGGTGGTGAGCCAAACAAATCTATCATAGCATTATAAGAATCAAAAGTATGGCTACCCAAGAAGTTCCCTCCAGTAATGGTATCAAGGATATATCTGTGCCAAGGAGTAGTGCCTACATAAAAATTGCAAAGAACAACGGAAGTAGATTGCTTCCTGGTAGATCTATTTTGAGCATTGCAAATTCTATACCAAGCGTCTTTTAGATTTTCTCCCTCCCTTTGCTTAAAATTTAGAACTTCATTCTCGGGAGACAACGGAGAAGATAAGGGACTAGCCATAACGACAAGCAAACGGAAAAGAGGCAAACGGAAAAGAGAGGGAGGATAGAGAGAGAGAGGGCAAATAAAACGGCAAGGGTGAAGTGGGGGAGAGGAAACGAGAGGCAAATGGCAAATAATATAATGCAGGAGATAAGGGTTGTGATGGGTACTTGGTATGTTGACTTTTGTGTAGACTCCCTGGCAACGGCGCCAGAAATGGCTCATTGTCGGGAGTAAAATATTGACTTGCGCGAACCTCCCCGCCAACGGCGCCAGAAATTCTTCTTTCTACCTCTTGAGCACTGCATTGGATTTCCTTGAAGAGGAAAGGATGATGCAGCAAAGTAGCGTAAGTATTTCCCTCAGTTTTTGAGAACCAAGGTATCAATCCAGTAGGAGGCTATGCCCGAGTCCCTCGTACTGCACAAAACAAATAACTCCTCGCAATCAACGCTATAAGGGGTTATCAATCCCTTCATGGTCACTTACGAGAGTGAGATCTGATAGATATGATAAGATAATATTTTTGGTATTTTTATGATAAAGATGCAAAGTAAAATAAAAGCAAAGGAAATAACTAAGTATTGGAAGATTAATATGATGAAGATAGACCCGGGGGCCATAGGTTTCACTAGTGGCTTCTCTCAAGAGCATAAGTATTTACGGTGGGTGAACGAATTACTGTTGAGCAACCGACAGAATTGAGCATAGTTATGAGAATATCTAGGTATGATCATGTATATAGGCATCACGTCCGAGACAAGTAGACCGACTCCTGCCTGCATCTACTACTATTACTCCACTCACCGACCGCTATCCAGCATGCATCTAGAGTATTAAGTTCATGAAAACAGAGTAACGCCTTAAGCAAGATGACAGGATGTAGAGGGATAAATTCATGCAATATGATAAAAACCCCATCTTGTTGTCCTCGATGGCAACAATACAATACGTGCCTTGCTGCCCCTACTGTCACTGGGAAAGGACACCGCAAGATTGAACCCAAAGCTAAGCACTTCTCCCATTGCAATAAAGATCAATCTAGTAGGCCAAACCAAACTGATAATTCGAAGAGACTTGCAAAGATAACCAATCATACATAAAAGAATCCAGAGAAGATTCAAATATTGTTCATAGATAATCTTGATCATAAACCCACAATTCACCGGTCTCAACAAACACACCGCAAAAAGAAGATTACATCGAATAGATCTCCACAAGAGAGGGGAGAACATTGTATTGAGATCCAAAAAGAGAGAAGAAGCCATCTAGATAATAACTATGGACCCGAAGGTCTGAGGTAAACTACTCACACTTCATCGGAGAGGCTATGGTGTTGATGTAGAAGCCCTCCGTGATGGATGCCCCCTCCGGCGGAGCTCCGGAACAGGCCCCAAGATGGGATCTCGTGGATACAGAAGGTTGCGGCGGTGGAATTATGTTTTTGGCTCCGTCTCTGATCGTTTGGGGGTACGTAGGTATATATAGGAGGAAGGAGTACGTCGGTGGAGCAACAGGGGGTCCACGAGGGTGGAGGGCGCGCCTGGGGGGTGGTAGGCGCGCCCCCCTACCTCGTGGCCTCTGTGTTGGTTGCTTGACGTAGGGTCCAAGTCTCCTGGATCATGTTCAGTGAGAAAATCACGTTCCCGAAGGTTTCATTCCGTTTGGACTCCGTTTGATATTCCTTTTCTTCGAAACCCTAAAATAGGCAACAAACAACATTTCTGGGTTGGGCCTTTGGTTAATAGGTTAGTCCCAAAAATAATATAAAAGTGGATAATAAAGCCCAGTAATGTCCAAAATAGTAGATAATATAGCATGGAGCAATCAAAAATTATAGATACGTTGGAGATGTATCAGGGAGCAGGGAGATAGATATTTCCGTGGTGTCAAACAAATTTCGCTTGGTGCCGCAAGAAACTGGCACGCAAGTGTAGTTCAAGCGGGGGCGGTGGACTGTAGATGACGAAGCTTCCTGCGTAAGCTAGACAAGACGGTGCGCCAAGATATTTTGTATCGCATCCGACATGATACTTTCTACTAAACTATTTGTGGTATACCTGATTTTTTCATTATGTTTTGAAAAACAAAATGGTGTTACGGAGGGAAAGGATGGTGTCGGAGTAAATAGCCATGGGTAGCCTAGCCGGCTTCCCCTGGCCCTTCTGATAAAATTACGAGCCTGTCCGGCTCTCAAGAACCCAAGATGTGGGGCCGCCTTCCCCTTGCTGGCTGTCATCCAGGCCGGCTTTCGGAAGGCGGCCCGACTTTAGCCCTCATGAAGAAAGCCACAGGAGGGCCGACTTCTGGAAGCCGGCCACGAGAAGGCCGGCTCCAAGAAGCTGGCTCCCATAAAGCGGTCGAGACCGTACCCTCAAAGTTTGCATCCACCTAGCGGCGATGTGACGGGGCGTGGCTACAGTGGAGCCTGCCACCCCTGAATCCCGGAGCACGCCTGGCACAGTGCGCCGTGCGGAGTGGGCATGACCCGTCCGGCGCAGCACTGTTGCCATGTTGACCCTGGTGTCACCCACGACGGGCCGCCAGCGCGGCCCACAGACGGTGGGCCCCTTCGGGCAAAGAGACACCCGAAGGCGGCCACGCCTCCTCCCAGTCGGCCCAAGACAGAGCCGGCTTGCCACCTCCCTCGAAGGAGACGCCCCATTAAGGAGACAAGACGCGATGAGGCTATAGCGATCGCCCGACGGGCGGCGGCACTGTAGCCGCGCCTACCACGACGAAGCCCACGTCACCAAGATGAAGCCAGAGTGATCAGCCGTCGACCAGGTCCTGGACAGTGGGGCCTGCCTGTCGACCAAGGGACCGGCAGCCGGCGGGACCCACCAGTTGGCGGGCCCCAGCAGCCGGCGCAAAAGCCGGCGAGCGCAGTCACAGACGGCTGGGCCCCGCATCCAGTCGGATTACCATTGTACCCCCGGGGGGTAGGCCTATATAAACCCCCCGGGGCACCCATGCAAAGGGTTCGACCTCCTGCTAGTCATAGACACCACACAAGGAGAAGAAGCAGGCTAGCCGTGCCCTTCTTCCTCCTCCCACCGAACAGCTCAAGGAGCATTGTGTAGCTACTTGTCCATCTAGTGATCATGCGGAGACCCCGCAGAGCAGCAGTAGGCGTGTTATCTCCACGGAGAGCCCCGAAGCTGGGTAAGATCCGCCGGCGTGCATGTCTTCGCCTTATCCCGTTTCCAGGCACCGGCGACGTCTTACTGGCTCCCACAATGATAAGCCATCCGTTGGCATATGTCACACCTACCACCCGACATTTGGCGCCCACCATGGGGCCAGGTGCACCGTCGTCCGGAGACCTGTTCTGGACGGGAACCTTCTTCCTCCCCCGCGAGCGTAGCCAGCCCGGCACGCCCGATGGCGCTTGCCACGACGCGCTGCAAGGCATCACCAATGCCTGCGCAGCGAGCAGCCTCACTGATCTCCTCGACAAGACCCTCATCTCCGACGAGCTCGCCTCCGATGCGGGCACCGACCACCTCACCAACCTCCTCGGCCAGCTCCATGTCTCCAGCGAGCCCGCTGTGGATCTGGAGTCGGTTGGCTCCACCGATCCGATGCCTGTCGACTCCGACACGGCCTCGTTCGACACCTTCCCCACCAACGTCGCGATCTACAACGACCCGCTTCCTCGAGCCGGTGGCTGCAATGCTGTCACCACCGAGGTGATGGTCATCGGCCACGACGGCGCTGCTGACGAGAGCGCCCTCGACGCCCCGCACGCGGCGGCCCACGACTTGTCCACCCCCCTCCCGGCTGATGCCGACGACGAAGCACTGGAGGCGCGCCGCCTCACCCTCCTCGCAGAGGGCCAGAGGCTGGCTTCCATGAGACGCCTCATTGAGGCCTACCAGCGCGAAGCTGACCGCGCCGCCTTCGGCACGCCGACCCCGGGCGGGCCAAGCCGGGCCGGCATTGTCAAGCAACGCGGCACCGTCATCGCCGACACGCTGGGAGTCGACCGCCCAGTCTACGCCACTCCACTCGAGAACCTGCGCGCCGCCCAGGCGGCCGTAGACGAGCTGGACGGACTGGGGGCCGAAGAACTTCCCCACATGGCCCGACACATCCAGCAGCTGATCGATGCAGCTACGCAGTGGCACGAAGCCGACGTCCGCGCGGAAAGCCCTCCCCCGCGCCGAGATCACGGCGTGATGTCCCGGACGCTGACTGCGGGCAGAGACCGCGCGCGATGCGAGAAAGAGCCGGCTGCCAGCCGAAGCCAAACCCGAATCTCCATCAAGCGAGACGCGGACGGCCATCCCCGAGCCATGGAATGGCGGGGCAACCCGCCTCCGCCTCGACCCCGTGGAGAGAGATATCCCACCCCGCCGCCAGTGGCGCACCCGACTCTCAGCGGCCGACTAGGTCGCCGCGAAGGAGTCGGCGAGAACGACGCCCGCCATCGGATCGACCGCCTGGCGCGATCCCTGGCGCTGGAAGAAGAAGACGATGTCGGTCCGCCTTGCTTCGGCCCCCGCATCCGCGACGAGCCCTTCCCCAAAGGGTTCTCGCTCCCAAGAGACACGCCCAAGTACAACGGCTCCGTGAAGCCGGAAGATTGGTTGATCGACTACTTCACGGCAATTAGCATAGCCAACGGCAACCGGCGTGTTGCCGTGAAGTACGTGCCCCTCATGCTGCAAGGCACGGCGCGGACCTGGCTCAACAGCCTCAAACCGCGCAGCATCAACAGCTGGCTAGATTTCACCGAAGCTTTCATCCGCAACTTCACCAGCACCTACAAGCGGGCTCCCAAGCCCAGACAGCTCTCCTTGTGCGTACAAGGCCCCGCCGAGTCCACTCGCGACTACCTCACACATTGGGCAGAGCTCCACAACTCTTGCGAAGGGGTGCACGAGGTGCAAGCCATAGAATACTTCACAGCCGGATGCCGAGAAGGCACCCTCCTCAAGCACAAGCTCCTCTGCGACGAGCCAACTACCCTCGACGAGCTTCTGGACATAGCGGACAAGTACGGCACCGCCGACTCCTCGATGAAGACTGAGCTACGGGTAGACGCGTCCGGGAAAGTACTCAACCCGACGCCCAAGACACCGACTGGGGATTCCGGCCGACGCCCACACTCGAACGACCACAAGCGCAAGGGCCCCGCGCCGCCTCCCGCCAGTCGGCAGGTGGCCATAGTTGAAGACGTGCCGCCTGAAGGGCGACCCGCACCCAAGAAGCCCAAGGGTGGCAGGCCGGCTTGGCAGCCGACCTTCTCCTACGAGCAAACTCTCGACGCCCCCTGTAAGTTCCACAGCGGCGCGAAGCCGTCCAACCACAGAACCCGGAAGTGCCATTGGCTCACCCGAATCTCTAAAGGCGAGGGGCTCGCGCCGCCTCCGCCTGCCGGCCCGCCGCCTCTGGCCCCGCCGCCTCCGGCTGCTCGGCCCGCAGTCGGAGCCGTGCACAACGAATTCCCCGACGAGCAAGCAACCTACATCATCTTTACAAGCCAGCCCGAAGACCGGCGCAGTAGACACCGAGAGCACCAGGAAGTCAGCGTGGTCGCTGCCAACCCCGCCGGACACATGCATTGGTCAGAAAAGCCCATCAGCTGGAGCCGGGCCGACCATCCAGAGGTGATGCTGTCTCCCGGCTCTTATGCGTTGGTCCTGGAAGCCACCCTCGCGACGGACAGACGCGCTGCCCGCTTTTCCCGTGTGTTGATAGACGGCGGGAGCAACATCAACATCCTGTACCGTGACACCCTGGAGAAGCTAAATGTCAAGACGAAGCAGCTCATGCCTACTCGGACAGTGTTTCATGGCATCGTACCCGGGCTGTCTTGCGCCCCCATTGGCAAGATCAAGATTGATGTACTTTTTGGGGACAAGGAGCATTTCCGCCGGGAAGCGATCTGGTTTGAAGTGGTGGACCTGGAGAGCCCTTACCATGCATTGCTTGGCCGACCTGCCTTGGCCAAATTCATGGCAGTTCCCCACTATGCATACCTCAAGATGAAGATACCAAGCACCAAAGGCG
The DNA here is from genome assembly GCF_002162155.2 of Triticum dicoccoides. Classification (NCBI taxonomy): domain Eukaryota; kingdom Viridiplantae; phylum Streptophyta; class Magnoliopsida; order Poales; family Poaceae; genus Triticum; species Triticum dicoccoides. The sequence continues at coordinate 243,900,088 of NC_041390.1, read as the reverse complement.
TCATCACCGTAGCCGGCGATTACAAGAAGTCCTCTGAGTGCGCGGCAGCCAGCAGCCGGCTGGCCGAGTCCCTTGTGATTGCCGAAGAAAAGAAGATGATGGACCGAGTCGTGGCCATAGCCGGCAAGCAGTCGGCCGTGTCCCCCGACCCCAAGGAGCATAATGCTCAAGGATCTTTCCAGCCGGCCAAGGAAACGAAGAAGATACCTCTTGACCCCGAGCACCCAGAGAGGTTTGCCGTCATCGGAGCAAACCTGAACAGCAAATAGGAAGGCGAGCTCGCCGATTTCCTCCGTGAGAATCGGGACATCTTTGCATGGTCCCCCAAGGACATGCCGGGTGTTCCGAGGAAATTCGCCGAGCACAAACTACACGTCCGAGAAGACGCAAAGCCAGTCAAACAACCCCTTCACCGACTGTCGGAGGAGAAACGCAGGATTGTAGGGGAGGAGATAGCCCGGCTTCTGGCAGCCGGCTTCATTATGGAAGTTTTCTTTCCAGAAGTGGCTCGCCAACCCGGTCCTCGTGCTAAAGAAGAACAACAAGTGGCGCATGTGTATAGACTACACAAGCCTCAACAAGGCCTGCCCCAAAGATCCCTTTGCCCTGCCAAGGATTGACCAAGTGATAGACTCCACAACCGGATGCGAGCTGTTGAGCTTCTTGGATGCTTACTCAGGATATCACCAGATAAAGCTGGATCCGGATGACCGCCTGAAGACCGCCTTCATCACGCCATTTGGAGCCTTCTGCTACCTGACTATGACATTCGGCTTGAGAAATGCCGGTGCCACTTTTCAGCGTTGCATGCAGAAGTGCCTTCTCAAGCAACTCGGCAGAAACGCTCACGTCTACGTGGACGACATCGTGGTGAAGACGGAGAAGCGTGGCACCTTGCTGGGAGACCTCAAGGAAACGTTTGAGAACCTACGTCAGTTCCAAATCAAGCTCAACCCCGAGAAATGCGTGTTCGGAGTGCCAGCCGGCCAGCTCCTAGGCTTCTTGGTCTCCGAACGCGGCATCGAATGCAACCCGGTGAAGATCAAGGCCATCGAGAGAATGGCGATCCCCACCAAGCTTCGAGACATCCAAAAGTTCACCGGATGCTTGGCCTCCTTGAACCGCTTCATCAGCCGACTCGGAGAGAAAGCTCTCCCCCTCTACCGCCTCATGAAGAAGAGCACGCACTTCGAGTGGAATGACCAGGCCGGCCAAGCTTTTCACGAGCTGAAGAAGATGCTGGCCACGCCGCCCGTCCTGGCAGCGCCGACTAAGAAAGAGCCCATGCTCCTCTACATCGCCGCAACCAGCCGGGTGGTCAGCACCGTCATCGTAGTCCAACGCCCAGAAGAAGGCCGAGCCCAGCCGGTCCAGAGGCCGGTGTATTATTTGAGCGAGGTGCTGTCCGCTTCAAAACAAAACTACCCGCACTACCAGAAGATGTGTTACGGCGTGTACTTCACCGCTAAGAAGCTGAAGCCCTACTTTCAAGAGCATCCCATCATGGTCGTATGCACCGCCCCGCTGGCCGAGATCATAGGCAGCCGGGACGCATCCGGCCGGGTGGCGAAATGGGCCATCGAGCTGGCCCCTTACACAATCTTCTACCAACCCCGCACCGCCATCAAGTCCCAAGCACTGGCCGACTTCCTCGTCGACTGGGCCGAGACCCAGTACCTGCCGCCGGCTCCCCACTCCACCCATTGGCGCATGCACTTTGACGGGTCCAAGATGCGCACCGGCTTGGGAGCCGGCGTCGTCCTTACCTCTCCCAAAGGCGACAAGCTCAGATACACGCTATAGATCCACTTTGCCGCCTCCAACAACGTGGTCGAGTACGAGGCGCTCATACACGGGCTCCGGCTTGCCAAAGAACTCGGCATCCACCGGATCCTATGTTATGGTGACTCGGACTTGGTGGTTCAGCAATCATCCGGCGACTCGGACGCCAAGGACGCAAATATGGCAAGCTACCGCTTCCTGGTCCAACAACTCAGCGGATACTTTGAAGGATGCGAGTTCCTCCACGTACCGCGAGCCGACAACGAGCCAGCTGATGCCCTGGCTCGAATAGGCTCTACTCGGCAAGCAATACCAACCGGCGTCGCTCTACAACGCCTCCTCAAGCCATCTATCAAGCTGTCTCCAGAGTCCGACTCCATCTTCGTGCCGCCTGACCCCGACGCGGCCAGGTCCGGCCCGAAGAACCAAGCAGGCGACCCCGAGACTTCCGTAGCCGGCCCGAGGACTTCGGCAACCGGCTCGGGGACTGCGGTAGCCGGCCCAGGGACTGCACCAGCAAAACAGCCGGCGGCCGACTCCAGCATTTCACCACCCAGCCCGCCCACCCTGGTGGCAGTAGCCCCATTGGCAGTAGAAGAAGTCGCGGCTCCGTCATGGGCTCAGTCCATCCTTAACTTCCTAGTAAACCAAGATCTGCCGGCTGATGAAATAGAGGCAAGACAAGTCCAACGTCGAGCCGGAGCATACACAATCGTCAACAGAGAACTCGTCAAACGCAGTGTCACTGGAGTCCTCCAACGGTGCGTCGAGCAAGAGAAGGGCATCGCAATCCTCAGAGACATTCACCAAGGAGAATGCGGCCACCATGCGGCTTCAAGATCACTCGTCGCCAAAGCTTTCCGCCATGGTTTCTTCTGGCCGACTACTTTGGATGACGCCAAAGAATTAGTTAAATATTGCAAGGGGTGCCAACTCTTCAGCTCCAAGCAACACATGCCGGCTTCGGCACTCAAGACCATTCCCCTCACTTGGCCCTTCGCTGTTTGGGGACTGGACATGGTGGGCCCATTCAAGACGGCGCGCGGCGGCATGACGCATCTGCTCGTCGCCGTGGACAAATTCACCAAGTGGATTGAAGCAAAGCCGATCAAGAAGCTGAATGGGCCGACTGCTGTGACGTTCATTGCAGACATAACAACTCGGTACGGCGTGCCACACAGCATCATCACCGACAATGGCACGAATTTTGCCAAAGGAGCCTTGGCACATTTCTGCGCAGCCCAAGGTATCCGACTGGACTTAGCATCCGTCGCCCACCCGCAGTCAAACGGCCAGGTCGAGCGAGCCAACGGCCTCATCCTCTCCGGCATCAAGCCCCGACTGGTCGTACCACTAGAGCATTCAACCGACTGTTGGCTCGATGAGCTGCCGGCTGTCCTCTGGAGCCTGCGCACTATGCCAAATAAGTCAACCGGCTTTACCCCTTTCTTCCTCGTGTATGGTGCCGAGGCGGTCATCCCAACTGACATCGAGTTTGACTCGCCTCGAGTAACCATGTACACGGAAGCGGAGGCTAAGGAAGCACGAGAAGACGGCGTCGACCTGCTGGAAGAAAGCCGGCTGTTAGCCCTCAGCCGGTCTGTCATCTACCAGCAGGGCCTGCGCCGCTACCACAGCCGGAAGGTCAAGCCAAGATCCTTCCAAGAGGGCGATCTTGTGCTCCGGCTGATCCAGCGAACAGCCGGCCAGCACAAGCTCTCGGCCCCTTGGGAGGGCCCCTTTGTCATCAGCAGAGCCTTAGGCAACGACTCCTACTACCTGATCGACGCGCAGAAGCCGAAGGCACGAAAGAGAGACGACTCCGGCAAGGAGTTGGAACGACCATGGAACACCAACCTCATTTGAAGATTTTACAGCTGAAATGCAGTATGTATCACGCTAACTTTTGTACTAAGTTCGAGACAATAGGCCCCCTGAGGAGGGCTCGGGGACTGCCATCTTTTATCTATGAATGAAAAGTATCATGCTTATGACCTTGTCATTTCATTTACTTGTTCCGTCCGGCACCGGGTTCGACTAGTCGGCTCGGGGACTGGCCAACTGGAGTTATATTAGAAGTCCTACCCGCAGTCAGACAAGTAGTGTGCCGGCTCCCAAGCCTTCTCTTGCCAAAAGTCGCAGTTTGAAGAACCGGCTGTCCGGCTGGCAAGAGTTAAAGGCAGGAACGGGCGCCCACACGAAAAACGGCTAGGGACTAACGGACTAATATAACAAAAGCCGTTTTTTCTCCCACCGCCGATTGGCTACCAGAGTAGCCGGCCGGCCGGCTTCCATTCACTTCACTTCAATCCAAGAAAGCTCGAGTACTTGCCTCCCAAAGAGGGAAGGCGGCAAAGGAAAAAGCCTAAGGATAAAAAGCATACGCGAATGGAAACCAAACATGCACATAATAATATTTACATAAAAGACCTCCAAGAGGCCAGCATTCAACATAGTTTAGATACACCCCCGGTGGGTGGAACTGCGAAAACTTAATAAAGATTGTTCAAAAGGCAACAAGCAGGAAAAATAAGGACGGCAGGTCAAGCCGGCGGAGCGACCGACGAGCCGAGCTGGTCGGCAGAGACGGTTGTGCCGGCTGAAGGAGCGGCCGGCTGGTGAACCTCGGCTTGATCACCGCCTCCCGCAGAGGGCGCGCTTCCACGCGCCTCGTTGCTGGAGGCACGGTCAGCTTGAGGCCGGCCGGTTGTTCCACTAGCCGGCTCGATGTCTTCGCCGTCCTCTTCTTCGTCATCCTTGCCCTCGTCGCTGGAGGCGATCTCCTCGGCCGAGTCTTCGCCCACCGCCGGGTCCAGCCCGAACCACTCCTCCAGCTGGGCAACGCCATCATCATTGATTTCAGGTGCAAAGACACTGATGTCGGTGCACTCGGCGATCGTCGAAGCACGCTGGGCGATAGCCGGCCGAACCTCCTCCAGCTCTGCGTCGGCCTCCAGCCGCCAAGTGCACAGCTGGTCCAGGTTCAGCCCTGGGTACCAAGCCCGAACGAACTCCAATGCCCGCCCGGCTCCAAGACGGGCCGCCGACGCCTTCCAAGCTTCAAAGCGACCGACTGCGACCTCCAGCCAGTCGGCCGTCCGGCTTGGGGTGCGGGGGATCGTCTCGCCGGGCCAGAGGGCGGCCAACACTTGCGCCCCGGCACGTTGGAGCCGGCGAAGCATCCGATGAGCCGGCTGCAACCACGCCTGGACAGCCAAGAGCTGCTCCTCAAGAGTCCGGTTCGCGTCCGGTGCGATGTTGGCCCCCGCCTGACGGCGCGCCTCGTGATGCGCCTCGATGCTTTGGGCGGCGAAGGCGGAGTAGCCAAGAAAGTAGTCTGCACAAGAAATAGGCAGCAGCACGAGTCAGGCCAAAAACCAGGCGCCAAGGGGCATGAGAGGAGCGAGGAAGGCGGCTTACCGTCGATCAAGTCCTTGATGCGGCCGAAGCCTTCATCCAGTGCTCGCCGGGTCTCAGCCCAGCTCGCCGCCTCGGTCTCAAACTCTGCCTTCAAGGCGGCCTCGCTATTCTGCGCTTTCTGCAGGGCCGCCTTGTGGCTCTTCTCTTGGTCAGCCAGCTTCTTGGCTAGGCGGTCACGCTCCTGGACCAAGGCAGCGTACTCGGCATCCTTGGTATGAAGAGCGGCCTGCGCTTCGCCGAGCTCCTTCCTCAAGTCGGCGTTGGCCCCTGAAAGCACGAAAAGAAAGAAAAACCAATAAGGAAAAAGTCGTCAAGGAAGATCCGACCCGACTGCTCAGCAGTCGGCCCGAATCTCGGGGACTACACCCAGTGGGTGCGCTGACGCGCCCCCACAGGAGACAGACAAAATCAAGCACTTACTTTGGCTGTCGGCCAGGTCGTCGGTCCTCCGACCCAACTCCCGAGCCTGGGAGTTGAAGGCGGCAGCACGGGAGTTATGATATTCCTGGAAGATTTAGACAGGAAGCAAAAATAAGGTAGTCGTCAAGAAAGATTCGACCCGACTGCGCAGCAGTCGGCCCGAATCTCGGGGACTACACCCAGTGGGTGCGCTGACGCGCCCCCACGGAAGAAATCAAGAGACCAAAGCGGCCAAGAATGAAAGACTCACCTGGATGGCAGCCCACGTCGACAGGAACTCCTGGGTGTACTGCTGCAGCAGGGTGGCCTGAGCTTGAAGCCGGCTCCGGACCTCTTGAGCCGCCATGTTCAGCTCGCCAGTCCCCCCGCTGGGAGTCCACTCGGACGTGGCGGTGCTGGCTGTCTCCAGAGCCTCCGCCGACTGACCGGCGCCCACGACTCGGCGCGACTCCGGCGGAGCGACGCCTCCCCCTGCGCGCCGGCGCGTAACCGGCTGCACCTCGAGGCCGGCTCTGTCCTCCGGCTCACCCCCGGCCGGCTCCTCTAGAGCCGCTGACGATTGGCCGCCTTGGCCCGCTCCGGTTGGCGCTGCTGGCGGCGCTCTCCTCGCGAAGGCCACGGGGTCCTCCCCCCTCTCCATCAGCGGCGGGTCTTGGACGATTTCCTCCGCCAAGGGCAATGGGGTGTCAGGGGCCACGGCTCGGAGGGGAATGGCGAGCAGCGGAGGCTGGTTGCGCGAACCCTCCGCCTCCGTCTCCGCGGTCGCCGCCTCCGCCTGGGCCTTGGCTGTCGCGTCGGCCTGCTCCCTTGCCGCCTGGGCGGCTGCTTTTTCCGCCGCCTCGCGCTCCTCCCGCGCCTCACGGGCATTCCGCTCTGTGGCCTTCCTAAGGTCGGCGCGGGGGTCCACGCGGCGGGAGCTTGAAGACCCTCTAGTCGGCCCAACTACGGAGCCGCCCGGACCCCGCTCAAGGGAAAGCGGCGCCCTATCCAGCAAGCGGGAAAAAGTTAAGAAGAATGCTCGAACAAGAAGAGAATGATGAAGAGCATGCGACAAGGCAGTTGACGACTTACGCTGAGACCGCCTGAGGCTGCTTCACCGCCTTGCGGAAGCGGGCCGCTTTCGCGGCCGCCTCGTCTCGCTTGGTCGCCGTGGTGGAGGCTTTGGACTTTTTCGGACGACTGCCGAAGAGGATTGACGCGGCCCGGCGCTTCTGCGCGCCACCGCTGGCAGCCGGCACGGTGGACAAGCCCGCGCCTTGATGGTCGGCCGCCGGCTGGCGACGCGGGGCGACTTTGGCTTCAGCGTCATCCGGCCAGTCCTCGAAGCTGGCGGTGAGCCTTGTGCCTCCGGGCTCGGCGTCGTCCCCCACGACGGCGTCTTCCATGGCGGCCGCCCCCAAATCCGGGTCGTCGACGTCGTCCGCCGTGCGGTCGGGGGCGTACTCGCGCTCTATCCCTGCTGCCCCAGTCGTCGGTGGAAGAAGGGGGTTCTGCTAAGAAGAACCGACCGATCAGAAGCCGGCCATCATAAAGCCGGCTACCAACAGAAAGAAGAAAGAGAGGAATGCTTACCACGGGCGGAGGGTTGGTGCGAGAATACGACACCTTGTCGTATCGCCAGTCCTCGGCGAGCTTGCAATTGGAGATATAATTTACCATGTATGATACCTCCGCATGAGGCATCTCCCTGGTGCTCAGCCGACTTGGGTCGAAGCGGCCGCTCATCTGGCACATCATGTGGGGCCGGCTTTGGAGAGGAGATATCCGGCGCTCCACGAAGGCGGCCACCAAGTCGGCCCCGCTAAGGCTTTCCGACTGGATCATCACCCGAAGCCGGGAGACGGCGGTGTTCCCGGCCTGAGACAGTGACCGGGACCGGAAACTCCATGAGCGCTGCCTCCCAGCCGGCGGGCCGGCTACGTAAGCCGGCAGGTTGACGTGGTCTCCTTGCTGGGCGACGTTCTTCACATAGAAGTACGACTTCTGCCAGATCTTCACCGACTGGATCAGGGGGATGGGCGGGAACGGATTGTTCTCGCCCGCCCTCCTCATGGCGATGAAGGGCCCGCTGGGGGCGGGCACGCCAACGACGACGGTGCCGAGTTTGCTCTGGAAGAATTACCCCCAGAGCTCCAGCGTGGGGAGCAGCCCCAAGAAACCTTTGCAGAGAGAGACGAAGGCCGACAGCAGCATCACTGCGTTGGGCGTGAGATGATGCGGCTGAAGATTGTAGAACTCGAGGAAGGAGCGCAGGAATCCGCTCGCCGGAAGGCCGAAGCCGCGCAGGAAGTGCGAGCGGAAGACGACCCGCTCGCCCTCCTCCGGCGCCGGCGAGATCTCCGTCTCTGGCGCCAGGCGGACCCACACGAGGTTGGCGTCGGGCAGGCGCCGAGTCTGGCGGAGGAACTCAACATGGTCCTCATGGACGTTGGAGCCGTCCCACGAGCTCGACAGCGCCATGGGAGCAAGACGATGTGGAGGCGCGGCGGCGCTGAGACGGGAGGCTGCAGCGGCAACGAGAGGAAGAAACGAGGACGAGAAGGGGCGGAGCGAGAGAGAGCGTGCAAACCTCTGTCGCTCCCCCTCCTCCCCCTACTTATAGGCTCGCATGGCGGAGCCGAGGAGGCGCGGCGTGGGGAAACATGGGGATCGATCGTGCCCACTCCCCCATGTCCCGCGCTTATTGCGCCTTAACAACGAAATAAAATCGCCACGAGAAGGTGAGCGGTCCACCTGGGCCGCAGAAGATTAGTGTTCGGGCCGAGGCCTAGGAGTGGCGGACCCGGGCCTGCGGCGGCGTCCCGTCGCGCGCGTGCGCTGGCAGGGTCTCGCTGCCACGTGGCCCACGGGAGGGCCCACGGTCAGCACGCGGGTCGACCACTTTCCCGCCTGCCAGACGCAGGGCTCCCCAAAATCGGCATACACCCGCAAAGCCGGCTCTTCGGGATAGGAAGCTGACCAAGCTTCTCGTCCCTTTGTCCGCCTCGAAGCTCGATCAGCTTCGGGGACTACTGTCGGAGTAAATAGCCATGGGTAGCCTAGCCGGCTTCCCCTGGCCCTTTTGATAAAATTACGAGCCTGTCCGGCTCTCAAGAACCCAAGACGTGGGGCCGCCTTCCCCTTGCTGGCTGTCATCCAGGCCGGCTTTCGGAAGGCGGCCCGACTTTAGCCCTCACGAAGAAAGCCACGGGAGGGCCGACTTCGGGAAGCCGGCCGCGAGAAGGCCGGCTCCAAGAAGCCGGCTCCCATAAAGCGGTCGAGACCGTACCCTCAAAGTTTGCATCCACCTAGCGGCGATGTGACGGGGCGTGGCTACAGTGGAGCCTGCCACCCCGGAATCCCGGAGCACGCCTGGCATAGTGCGCCGTACGGAGTGGGCATGACCGTCCGGCGCGGCACTGTTGCCATGTTGACCCTGGTGTCACCCACGACGGGCCGCCAGCGCGGTCCACAGACGATGGGCCCCTTCAGGCAGAGAGACACCTGAAGGCGGCCACGCCTCCCCCCAGTCGGCCCAAGACAGAGCCGGCTCCCCGCAGCCGGCTTGCCACCTTCCTCGAAGGAGACGCCCCATTAAGGAGACAAGACGCGATGAGGCTACAGCGATCGCCCGACAGGCGGCGGCACTGTAGCCGCGCCTACCACGACGAAGCCCACGTCACCAAGATGGAGCCACAGTGATCAGCCGCCGACCAGGTCCTGGACAGTGGGGCCTGCCTGTCAACCAAGGGGCCGGCAGCCGGCGGGACCCACCAGTCGGCGGCCCCCAGCAGCCGGCGCAGAAGCCGGCGAGCGCAGTCACAGATGGCTGGGCCCCGCGCCCAGTCGGATTACCATTGTACCCCCGGGGGGTAGGCCTATATAAACCCCCCGGGGCACCCATGCAAAGGGTTCGACCCCCTGCTAGTCATAGACACCACACAAGGAGAAGAAGCAGGCTAGCCGTGCCCTTCTTCCTCCTCCCACCGAACAGCTCAAGGAGCATTGTGTAGCTACTTGTCCATCTAGTGATCATGCGGAGACCCCACAGAGCAGCAGTAGGGGTGTTATCTCCACAGAGAGCCCCGAAGCTGGGTAAGATCCGCCGGCGTGCATGTCTTCGCCTTATCCCGTTTCCAGGCACCAGCGACGTCTTACTGGCTCTTACAATGATAAGCCATCCGTTGGCATATGTCGCACCTACCACCCGACAGATGGTGTTTGAATTGCTAGAACATTTACATACAGTGAACATGCAACTAGTACATGACTGTCGTGTTTAAATTTGGAATTGTTCCGGGTTCGTTTGGCATTTTTATGCATTAATTGAGTTTCTGGGCATTTAATGTGCATAATTCAAATTTGAACTACAAGCACATGCTCCAATGCACCAAAGTTTGTTGAAAAATCACATGTGTGTCTTTGGGTTAATTTATAGGTCCCATCCAAGAAATGGGAATGAAATTCAAACATCTGGCCGTCGTGGCTCGGCCAGAAAGATTGAGAAACTTGGTTTTTTAATTCCTGTAAATCCAAAACATGCCTGAAAATCATGAAACTTGGCAAGGTGTCATGACATGGCACCAACATGCCGCGGTATTTTTTGGCCGAATTGGGACAAGCTTTGGTGTAAGCTTCTTGCAAACCGGAGCTTCCCTCAAGAAGGCTCGTGGTTCCGAGAGGGAGGTGTCACCTCCGTGTGCGAAACGAGATACGTACACTGCCTTCTCCCGCCTTAATTTTTTTACACGGGCAGATTAGACCAAATAGAAGTATCGTGCTAAATTTTGGAATTATTCCGGGTTCGTTTGACCTTTTTTATACATTAATTGAGTTTCTGTGAATTTAATGTGCATAATTCAAATTTGAACTACAAGCACATGCTCCAGTGCACCAAAGTTGGTTGAAAAATCACATGTGTGTCCTTGGGTGAATTTCTAGGTCCCATGCAAGAAATGGGAATAAAATTCAAACATCTGGGCATCGTGGCTCGGCCGAAAAGATTGAGAAACTTGGTTTTTTAATTCCTGTAAATCCAAAACACCCCTGAAAATCATGAAACTTGGCATGGTGTCATGACATGGCACCAACATGCTGCAGTAAATTTTTTGGCCGAATTGGGACAAGCTTTGGTGTAAGCTTCTTGCAAACCGGAGCTTCCCTCAAGAAGGCTCGTGGTTTCGAGAGGGAACGTGTCACCTCCGTGTGCGAAACGAGATACATACACTTTCTTCTCCCGCCTTAATTTTTTTACACAGGCAGATTAGACCAAATAGAAATATCGTGCTAATTTTTGGAATTATTCCGGGTTCATTTGGCCTTTTTATACATTAATTGAGTTTCTGCGCATTTAATGTGCATAATTCAAATTCAAATTACAAGCACATGCTCCAATGCACCAAAGTTTGTTGAAAAATCACATGTGTGTCTTTGGGTGAATTTATAGGTCCCATCCAAGAAATGGGAATGAAATTCAAACATCTGGCCATCGTGGCTCGGCCGAAAAGATTGAGAAACTTGGTTTTTAAATCCTGTAAATCCAAAACACCCCAGAAAATTATGAAACTTGGCATGGTGTCATGACATGGCACCAACATGCTGCGGTAATTTTTTGGCCGAATTGGGACAAGCTTTGGTGTAATCTTCTTGCAAACCGGAGCTTCCCTCAAGAAGGCTTGTGGTTCCGAGAGGGAATGTGTCACCTCCGTGTGCGAAATGAGATACGTACACTGCCTTCTCCCGCCTTAATTTTTTTATACAGGCAGATTAGACCAAATAGAAGTATCATGCTAAATTTTAGAATTATTCCGGGTTCATTTGGCCTTTTTACACATTAATTGAGTTTCTGCGTATTTAATGTGCACAATTCAAATTTGAACTACAAGCACAGGCTCCAGTCACCAAAGTTGGTTGAAAAATCACATGTTTGTCCTTGGGTGAATTTTAGGTCCCATGCAAGAAATGGGAATGAAATTCAAACATCTGGGCGTCGTGGCTCGGATGGAAAGATTGAGAAACTTGGTTTTTTAATTCCTGTAAATCCAAAACATGCCTGAAAATCATGAAAATTGGCATGGTGTCATGACATGGCACCAACATGTGGTAATTTTTCTGTTTGATTTGCGAAGGCGCACACATTAGTAGTCAACAAAGTCATTTTGGAACAAGTGTTGTCACGTTACAAATCGGAAACACAAGTATTATTGAAACCATGGGCGTTCTACTTACCATTTATGCGCCGCCACACGTCCCTTTTTTATTGGCTAGGAGGTGCCGTGCGGGGTAGCTATTTGAGTACAGGAGGTGTGCGATCAGACCCCTGTGCGTGCTCATCAGGAGGAGAGCCCTTTGACCGCTACCCACCGCACACCTCCCTCCCAATGTCTCCATTAATGGCGCCCGAGCCTCTGTTCTACGGCGTGGCTATATGTCTCACTGGGCTGAGATTTAAGAGAGAAAAATGAAAATCCGAAAAGAAAGTTTTGCACGGATCTTGATGTAAGATCTGACGGACCTATATAGCATCGACTGCGACTTATAGCAAGCATGATGAATATAAGGACGATGACAGTGGATAATAATTGTCTTACATATTTAGGAACATAATTAAAAAAGGCCACATGCGGCAACGCCCAAAATACACAAGGGCAAAAGAAAAGGGAAGATAACAATCTGGCTTGCTGATCTCTACGTTGCTGCAGGTTGCAGGAACTAGTCTCCGGGGCGAGAGGCGATGAGCTCTTTCTTGTCCTCAAGATGCTTCTTGAGAGCATCCACAGATTCCACCAGCAGCCTTCTGCGCTCGATGCGCAACATGGCATTCTCGTCCATAAGTTTCTCGACGATGACACCGGTCCTCTTCAACAAGGCACCGGTCTCCTCCTACTGCTCCGCACTTCCAATGATCTTCACCCTCAGCAGGTCACGCTCGGCCCGGAGGTTCACATTGATCTCATTTAGTTGCCGGTTGACGCCGGCAAAAGAGGCTTTCATGTCGTCCTGCAACATCGCCCAGCTGGAGATCTGATCCATCTTGCTATGGACGATCGCATGCATGTGCCTATAAGAGTCCTCGCCTGCCCGCGAGACATTTTCCCATGTTGCCGTGGCGCGGGAGGACATCTCTGTTGCATTCGTGGCGCGGCGGGACATCTCTTCTGGTTCCGCGGTGCGGCAAGACCCGTTATCGCATCAACAACGCGGCGGGACTTGCGTGCTGCTTCGGCGGTGCGGCGGGACCTCGATGCTGCTACGGCCATGCGGCGGGACATGCCGGCTGCGTTCGCGGCGAGGGAGGACATTTCTCGTGCTTCCGCTTCCATGCTCGCATCTCCCTGGTGGTAATCTCTCGACCCAGAACTCACGCTGGCCATGGCAGACGCAAAGGGAACGATGATGAATGACTTTGTTTTTGTGGATGAGGAATTGAGGAGGAATGTGCAGTCATCTTGGAGTAGTAGTATTTATAACCGAGTAGTAATACGCTCCTAAGTGGGAAACCGTTTAGGTTTTGATCGGTGTGAACAGGTTTGCAATTTGGAATGTGATGGGACACATGCTCAAAATTTACTGACGTTATAAGTGCAGCACTATTCCCGGAAGGCGTAACGTGGGCACGTACGCCTTCTCGGCCGCGTTAACAGCATCCTGCAGTAGTGTCCACGTTACGCCTTCCAGGAATAGTGCTGCACCGCAGTAGGCAATGTCAGCACATGTCTTGTTCCAACAATCGTGCGCGCTCGTTATTACCATCACACACGCTTCTTTTAATTAGGACGTGTGTTCCCGTCTAGCGCACACACGTTGATCTATCTAACTGTTTCAGTTTGTTGTGGCTAATCGCAAACAGTTCATCCATGTGAAGTGTATTCCATCAATCGCAGACACTTTGATCTGGCTGACCCGTTTCTGTTCAGTTGCCTAATCGCAAATAGTTAATCCTTCTGAAGCGTATGCCCTCAATCACACACATCTTGATCTGGCTGGCCGTTTCTTTTGTGTTGCCTAATCACAAACAGTTCATCCGAGTGAACTGTATGCTGTATATCGCACATGCCTTCATCAGGCTGCCCGTTTCTTTTGTTCTGCCTCATCACAAATAGTTCATTGGACTGAGCCGTATGCCCTGCATCGCACACACAACTAAAATCTGAACCGTGTTTGATGGCTCCGCCATCGCAAACGTTTTGCACCTTTTTGACGGTTCTTTTACACCACCGTTTGCGATTATTGCATCGCACACAGTTTCATCGAAGGGTCTCTGATCGTAGTGTCGCGTTAGCAGCATCCTGCAGTAGTGTTATATTAGAAAACAAGATCATTTCAATGAAAATGTTATGAAACAATTGAAATACAATTCTGATATGATTGCTCGCTTGAGTGACTTGTTATTTAGAATCTCAAATGATGTTAGAGGTGTGGGAAAACATGCTTCTGTGGTTCAAACCCAGTTAGAACAAGTTGCTAAATCTCAAAGAGAGTTGCTAGATGAAATGAACAATAACATGAAGGAAATATGACCTAGAGGCAATAATAAAGTTGTTATTTATATTTCCTTATATCATGATAAATGTGTATTATTCATGCTAGAATTGTATTAACCAGAAACTTAGTACATGTGTGAATACATAGACAAACACAGTGTCACTAGTTTGCCTCTACTTGACTAGCTCGTTGAATCAATGATGGTTATGTTTCCTAACCATAGATATGAATTGTTATGTGATTAACGGGATCACATCATTAGAGAATGATGTGATTGACTTGACCCATCCGTTAGCTTAGCACGATGATCGTTTAGTTTGTTGCTATTGCTTTCTCCATAACTATACATGTTCCTATGACTATGAGATCATGCAACTCCCGAATATCGGGGGAGCACTTTGTGTGCTACCAAACGTCAGAACGTAACTGTGTGATTATAAAGGTGCTCTACAGGTGTCTCTGATGGTGTTTGTTGAGTTGGCATGGATCAAGATTAGGATTTGTCACTCCGATTGTCGGAGAGGTATCTCTGGGCCCTCTCGGTAATGTACATCACAATAAGCCTTGCAAGCAATGTAGCTAATGAGTTAGTTACAGGATGTAGCATTATAGAACGAGTAAAGAGACTTGCCGGTAACGAGATTGAACTAGGTATTGAGATACCGACGATCGAATGTCGGGCAAGTAACATACCGATGACAAAGGGAACAACGTATACCGTTATGCGGTTTGACCGATAAAGATCTTCGTAGAATATGTAGGAGCCAATATGAGCATCCAGGTTCCGCTATTGGTTATTTACTAGAGACGAGTCTCGGTCATGACTGCATAGTTCTCAAACCCGTAGGTTCCGCACGCTTAACGTTCGGTGACGATCGGTAATATGAGTTTATGTGTTTTGATGTCCGAAGGTAGTTCGGAGTCCCGGATATGGTCACGGACATGACGAGGAGTCTCGAAATGGTAGAGACATAAAGATCAATATATTGGATGACTATGTTTGAACTACAGAAAAGTTCCGGGCAAGTTCGGACAAATACTAGACTACCGGGGGGTTACCGGAACCCCCCGGGGAGTGTAATGGGCCTATTGGGCCTTAGTCGAGAAGAGGAGGGGCGGCCAGGGCAGGCCGCGCGCCCCTCCCCCTCTAGTCTGAATTGGACAAGGAGGGGGCGCGCCCCCCTTTCCTTGCCCTCTCTCCTCCTTCCCTCTCTCCTACTCCTACTCTTGGAAGGGTTGGAGTCCTACTCCCGATGGGAGTAGGACTCCCCTTGGGGCGCGCCTAGGAGGGCCAGCCTCTCCCCCTCCTCCACTCCTTTATATACGAGGGAGGGGGCACCCCATAGACACACAAGTTGATCATTGATCTCTTAGCCGTGTGCGGTGCCCCCTCCACCATAATCCACCTCGGTCATGTCGTAGCAGTGCTTAGTCGAAGCCCTGTTCTGGTAGCATCATCATCACCGTCATCACGCCGTCGTGCCAACAAAAATCTCCTCGAAGCTCTACTAGATCGTGAGTTCACGGGACGTCACCGAGCTGAACGTGTGCAGATCGCAGAGGTGTCGTACCTTTGGTGCTAGATCGGTCGATCGTGAAGACGTACGATTACATCAACCGCATTGTCATAACGCTTCCGCTTATGGTCATAGACGATACTCTCCCTTCTCGTTGCTATGCATCACCATGATCTTGCGTGTGCGTAGGATTTTTTTTGAAATTACCGCGTTCCAATAGTGGCATCCGAGCTAGGTTTATGCGTAGATGTTATATGCACGAGTAGAACACAAAGGAGTTGTGGGCGTGGGTATATACATATTGCTTGCCGTCACTAGTTGATTCTTGATTTAGCGGCATTGTTGGATGAAGCATCTCAGACCGACATTACGCGTACGCTTACGCGAGACTGGTTCTACCGACGTGCTTCGCACACAGGTGACTAGTGGGTGTCTGTTTCTCCAGCTTCAGTTGAATCGGATTCAATGAACATGGTTCTTTTTGAAGATCAAAAAGCAATCACTATACCGCATTGTGGTTTTTGATGCGTAGGTAAGAACGGTTCTTGCTCAGCCCGTAGCAGCCATGTAAAACTTGCAACAACAAAGTAGAGGACGTCTAACTTGTTTTTGCAGGGCATGTTGTGATGTGATATGTCAATACATGATGCTAAATTTTATTGTATGAGATGATCATGTTTTGTAACATAGTTATCGGCAATTGGTAGGAGCCATGTGCTTGTCGCTTTATTGTATGAAATGCAATCGCCATGTAATTGCTTTACTTTATCACTAAGCGGTAGCGATAGTCGTAGAAGCAATAGTTGGCGAGACGACAATGATGCTTCGATGGAGATCAAGGTGTCAAGCCGGTGACGATGGTGATCATGACGGTGCTTTGGAGATGGAGATCAAAGGCACAAGATGATGATCGCCATATCATATCACTTATATTGATTGCATGTGATGTTTATCCTTTATGCATCTTATTTTGCTTAGTTCAGCGGTAGCATTATAAGATGATCTCTCACTAAATTTCAAGGTATAAGTGTTCTCCCTGAGTATGCACCATTGCTACAGTTCGTCATGCCGAGACACCACGTGATGATCGGGTGTGATAGGCTCTACGTTCACATACAACGGGTGTAAGCCAGTTTTGCACACAAAGAATACTCGGGTTAAACTTGACGAGCCTAGCATATGCAGATATGGCCTCAGAACACTTGAGACCGAAAGGTCGAGCATGAATCATATAGTAGATATGATCAACATAATGATGTTCACCATCGAAAACTACTCCATCTCACGTGATGATCGGACATGGTTTAGTTGATTTGGATCATGTGATCATTTAGATGACTAGAGGGATATCTATCTAAGTGGGAGTTCTTAAGTAATATGATTAATTGAACTTTAATTTATCATGGTCCTGATAGTATTTGCATAACTATGTTGTAGATCAATAGCTCGCGATGTAGCTCCCTTTTTTTGATATGCTCCTAGAGAGAAACTATGTTGAAAGATGATAGTAGCAATGATGCGGACTAGGTCCGTGATTTGAGGATTATCCTCATAGCTACATAGAAGAATTATGTCCTTGATGCACCGCTAGGTGACAGACCTATTGCAGGAGCAGATGCAGACATTATGAACGTTTGAACAGCTCGGTATGATGACTACTTGGTAGTTTAGTGCACCATGCTTTACGGCTTAGAACCGGGACTTCAAAAATGTTTTGAAACGCCACGGAGCATATAAGATGTTCCAAGAGTTGAAATTGGTATCTCATACTCATGCCCGTGTCAAGAGGTATGAGACCTCTGACAGTACTTTGCCTACAAGAGGAGGAGAATAGCTCAACGAGTGAGCATGTGCTCAGAATGTCTGAGTACTACAATCACTTGAATCAAGTGGGAGTTAATCTTCCCGATAAGATAGTGATTGACAGAGTTCTCTAGTCACTATCACCAAGTTACTAGAACTTCATGATGAACTATAATATGCAAGGTATAATGGATACGATTCCCAAAGCTCTTCGCGATGCTGAAATTGGCGAAGGTAGAAATCAAGAAAAAGCATCAAGTGTTGATGGTTGACAAGACCACTAGTTTCAAGTAAAAGGGAAAGGGAAAGATAGGGAACTTCAAGAAGAATGGCAAGCAAGTTGCCACTCCCATGAAGAAGCCCAAAGCAAGACCCAAGCCTGAAACTGAGTGCTTCTATTGCAAAGGAAATGGTCACTAGAAGTGGAACTGCCCTAGATACTTGGCGGATAAGAAGGATGGCAAAGTGAACAAAGGTATATTTGATATACATGTTATTGATGTGCACTTTACTAGTGTTTATAGCAAACCCCTCGGTATTTGATACTAGTTCAGTTGCTAAGAGTAGTAACTCGAAACGGGAGTTGCAAAACAAACAAAAACTAGTTGAGGACGAGGTGACGATGTGTGTTGGAAATGATTCCAAGGTTGATAAGATCACCATCGCACACTCCCTTTACCTTCGGGATTAGTGTTGGACCTAAAATAAATGTTATTTGGTGTTTGCGTTGAGCATAATATGATTGGATCATGTTTATTGCAATACGGTTATTCATTTAAGTCAAAGAATAATTGTTATTTTGTTTACATGAATAAAACCTTCCGTAGTCATACACCAAGGTGAATGGTTTATTGAATCTCGTTCGTAGTGATACACATATTCATAATATTGAAGCCAAAATATACAAAGTTAATAATGATAGTGCAACCTATTTGTGGCACTGCCATTTAGGTCATATTGGTGTAAAGTGCATGAAGAAACTCCATGCTGATGGACTTTTGGAATCACTTGATGCTTGTGAACCATGCCTCATGGGCAAGATGAATAAGACTCCATTCTCCGAAATAATGGAGCGAGCAACTGACTTATTGGAAATAACACATACTGATGTATGCGATCCGATAAGTGTTGAGGCTCGCGGCGGGTATAGTTATTTTCTGACCTTCACAAATGATTTGAGCAGATATGGGTATATCTACTTAATGAAACATAAGTCTGAAACATTTGAAAAGTTCAAAGAATTTCAGAGTGAAGTGGAAAATCATCGTAACAAGAAAATAAAGTTTCTATGATCTAATCGCGGAGGCGAATATTTGAGTTACGAGTTTGGTCTTCATTTGAAACAATGTGGAATAGTTTCACAACTCACGCCACCTGGAACACCACAGCATAATGGTGTGTCCGAACATTGTAATCGTACTTTATTGGATATGGTATGATCTATGATGTCTCTTACCGATTTACCACTATCGTTTTGGGGTTATGCATTAGAGACAGCTGCATTCACGTTAAATACTGCACCATCTAAATCCGTTGAGATGACACTGTATGAACTATGGTTGGCAAGAAACCAAAGCTATCGTTTCTTAAAGTTTGAGGTTGCGATGCTTATGTGAAAGAGTTTCAAACTGATAAGCTCGAACCCAACTCAGAGTAGTGTGTCTTCATAGGATAACCAAAAGAAACTATTGGGTACACCTTCTATCACAGATCCGAAGGCAAGATATTTTGTTTCTAAGAATGGACCCTTTCTAGAGAAGGAGTTTCTCTCGAAAGAAGTGAGTGGGAGGAAAGTAGAACTTGATGAGGTAATTGTACCTTCTCCCGAATTGGAAAGTAGTTCATCATAGAAATTAGTTCCAGTGATTCCTATACCAATTAGTGAGGAAGCTAATGATGATGATCATGAAACTTTAGATCAAGTTACTACCGAACCTCCTAGGTCAATCAGAGTACGGTTTGCACCAGAGTGGTACGGTAATCCTGTTCTGGAAGTCATGTTACTAGACCATGACGAACCTACGAACTATGAGGAAGCGATGATGAGCCCAGATTCCGCAAAATGGCTTGAGGCCATGAAATCTGAGATGGGATCCATGTATGAGAACAAAGTATGGACTTTGATTGACTTGCCCGATGACCGGTGAGTCATTGAGAATAAATGGATCTTCAAGAGGAAGACGGACGCTGATAGTAGTGCTACTATCTACAAAGCTCGAATTGTCGCAAAAATGTTGTAACGTCCTCGATGCGGCTATAGCTCCCACGTGTCTAGGCACGACTTAGAGGCATAACCGCATTGAAAGCAATGTCGCAAGTTAGGCAATCATCACAACATCCCATGTAATATAGATAATAAAAGGGGAGATGCATAGTTGGCTTACACTCGCCACATCACACAAAGTACATAAATAGCATTACAACATTCAAACACTCATGGCCCGACTACGGCGCCAAAATAAAAGATAACCCAACATGCGACACGGTCCCGATCACCCCAACTGGGCACCGCTACTGATCATCAGGGAAAGACACGTAGTATCGGCGTGAGTCCTCGTCAAACTCCCACTTGAGCTCAAGCGTGTCATCTGGAACGGAATCATCAGGCCCTGCATCTGTTTTGGAAGTAATCTGTGAGCCACAGGGACTCAGCAATCTCGCACCCTCGCGATTAAGACTATTTAAGCTTATACGTAAGGCAAGGTAAATATGTGGAACTGCAGCAAGCGACTAGCATATATGGTGGCTAACCTGTTCGCAAAAGAGAGCGAGAAGAGGAGGCAAAGCGCGGACGAGTAATTAGAGGGCATCCTGCGGCAAGCATTACTCCAACACCGTGTTCACTTCCCGGACTCCACCGAGAAGAGACCATCACGGCAACTCACACAGTTGATTCATTTTAATTAAGTTAAGGTTCAAGTTATCTACAACCGGACATTAACAAATTCCCATCTGCCCATAACCGCGGGCACGGCTTTCGAAAGTTCAAATCCCTGCAGGGAGTCCCAACTTAGCCCATGACAAGCTCTCACGGTCAACGAAGGAATAGACCTCCTCCCGAGATGTTTCGATCAGACTCGGTATCCCGGTTCTTCAAGACACTTCGACAAGTTAAAACCAATCCAGCAACACCGCCCGAATGTGCCGACAAATCCCGATAGGAGCTGCACATATCTCTTTCTCAGGGCACACTCAGATGAACACTATGTACAACTAAAACCAACCCTCGAGTTGCCCTGAGGTGGCGCTGCAAGTGGCTCTGTTTGGACCAACACTCAGAGGAGCACTGGCCCGGGGGGGGTTTAAATAAGATGACCCTCGGGCTCCGGAAACCCAAGGGAAAAAGAGGCTAGGTGGCAAATGGTAAAACTAAGGTTGGGAATTGCTGGAAAAGCTTTAATCAAGGCGAACTATCAAGGGGTTCTCATTATAACCCAACCGCGTAAGGAACGCAAAATCCGGGAACATAACACCGATATGACGGAAACTAGGGCGTCAAGAGTGGAACAAAACACTAGGCGAGAGGCCGAGCCTTCCACCCTTTATCAAATATATAGATGCATTAAGATAACATGGCAATATAATGACATCCCAACAAGTAAATAATGTTCCAACAAGGAACGGTCTCCAATCTTCACCTGCAACTAGCAACGCTATAAGAGGGGCTGAGCAAAGTGGTAACATAGCCAAATCAACGGTTTGCTAGGACATGGTGGGTTAGAGGTTTGACATGGCAATTTGGGAGGCATGATAAGCAAGTGGTAGGCATCATAGCATAGGCATAGCAAAAGAGTGAGCATCTAGCAAAGCAAAGATAGTAGTGATTTTGAGGGTATGATCATCTTGCCTGCAAAGTTGTCAGAGTTGAATGGATCCTCGAAAGCAAACTCAACGGGCTCCTCGTTAGAGAACTTGTCTCCCGGCTCTACCCAAACAAGACAAACAAGCAACAAGGGCACAATCAACCACGTGCAAGGCTCAAACAATATGATGCAAAGATGGTATGCTATGCAGGATGCGATGCGGGATGCATATGCAAGAATTGACAAGGAATGAATGAACCTGGCCTATACATGGAAATCCAAGTATGCCACTGGAAAGGTGAGATGAAATCGCTTGAAAATGATATAAAGATCGCCGGAATCGGAGTTACGGTTTGGAAATGGCAAGCAATTCAAATATGACCACGTTCTGCGATTAATAGCAAGTAGCCATCTAAATGCAACAAGATGAACATGCTACAGCACCCAAACATGGCATCAAAATACATGGCAGGGATCCATTCATGATGCTTAACAAAAGACTAGCACTGAGCTACGGCCGAATCATCCATTAACATGTTCAAACAAGCATGTCAAAAATGCATTTGGCAAACAGATCTCAGACTTAGTGAAATTAACACTTGTCTGGAATTTCAGATCAGATAGCACACTTTGGAGCATGAAAACAATATGCTACAAGACCTGAACATGGCAAAGTAAAGCACGGCATGGAGCTACTCAAAGATCTTAACAAAAGTTCCTTAGTGACCTTGAGCCAAAAGGATCAGAAAATACATTTGCAAGCATGTGAACATGGCAAAAACATAATCAGTTCTCAGACTTAGTGAAAACTGGAGCATGCTGAAACAGATATCAAGTAGGCATGTTTACGAGCTCGATGCACTCACTACAGAGCAAGTCATGATAAACTAAGCATACACCCATCAAGAATACACAAAATACAAGCAAGACATGGCAAGAACAATAACATAGCATGCACGGATCAACTACAACGTCCTCGGCAAAATTGCTAACGAGTAGACAATCTGCCCAGATTCACGAAATAGTAAAAGTAGAGCTCGATTGACTCAAGTTAGGTGCTCCATAATTGCAAACAAAGACATGGATGGATAGAGCACTACAAGATTAACAAAACATCCTTACTGATCATCCTCAAAAGAGGCACGGATCACTAGGAAACAACATGAACATATGGCATATTGAGATAACCAGCTCAAGGACTTAGTGGAATTGCTAGTCCCTGAAATCGGCATTAACGAATGCACCACTTTGCAAGCTTGTGCTAGTCACCACACACATCACAAAAATACATGGGTTGCACCTCTGGATAGATGGAAAAACATGTAAAAAACTCATGTAGAGCTCAGGGGCATATCATGCACACAATAATCATGGCAAAAATGACAAATATCTAATTGCGGCAGCAGATCTGACAATTATCTCAAATATCATTCTTCTAACAGCATTTCGGGCATCAAGATGAACTCAAATGAAAATGATGCAATGAGATGAAATGATGTACTCTCTGAGACGAACATTTTGATATGCTATATGCCCAAAACGGAGCTACGGATGAAAAGTTACGGCACGATGAACAAGGGCATTTGAATCTGGAAAACGGGGACTTAGAGAAATTCATCACCTCGCGGATCTAGAGTTGACCGCAGCACGGTTTTCGAAGCGGCGGCAGATCTCGCCGGATCCGCGCCGGAGAAGGCAGGGACGGCAACGGGAGCTTGCCGGCGTCCCGATCTGGCCGCGGGACGGCGGGAGGCGGCGCGGCAGGCGCGGTTGGCGGCGTCGGGCG
>NC_041390.1:243866991-243876669 GCF_002162155.2 Triticum dicoccoides | reverse complement strand
CGGGCGGCGCCGGGACAAGGAGCAAGGCGGCAGCCCGGTGCGGTGGCGGAGGCGGTGGCCGGCGGAGGGCGAGCTCCAGCGAGGGCTTGCCGGAGGAGAGGCAGCGCGCGGCGGCCGGCCCCGAGGAAGACGGCGGCGGGGCTCGGGCGCGCTCGATCTGGCCCGGGCGCAGCGCGGGCGGGCCTGCTTCGGGCCGGCGGGCCTGCCGGCGGGGAAGTGGGTGCAGTGCCACTTGGCACACTGTGATTCGCTGCAGGCGGCGGCGGACGCTGTCCGGCGGCCGACGGACGTGTCCGGCCGCGCGGAGAGGGGTGGATCTAGGGTTAGGGGTGGAATGACCCGGGATTTCGAATGGGGGAGTTATAAATAGGCATAGGGGGAGCTAGGAGTGTCCAAATGAGGTGCGGTTTTCGGCCACGCGATCGTGATTGAATGCTCTAGATGATGGAGAGGGTTTAGGTGGGTTTTGGGCCAAATTGGAGGGGTGTTGGGCTGCAACACACACGAGGCCTTTTCGGTCCCTCGGTTAACCGTTGGAGCATCAAATGAAGTCCAAATGGTACGAAACTTGACAGGCGGTCTACCGGTAGTAAACCAAGGCCGCTTGGCAAGTCTCGGTCCAATCCGGAAATGTTTAATCCCCACACACGAAAGAAAGGTAGAAATGGCCACCGGAGAAGAACGAAGCGCCGGAATGCAAAATGGACAACGGGGAAAATGCTCGAATGCATGAGATGAACACGTATGCAAATGCAAAGCACATGATGACATGATATGAGATGCATGACAACGATAACAACACACGGAGGCAAGGACCCGAACCCGAGAAAATAAAATAACTTAAGGCTGGAAACGGCAAGAGTTGGAGTACATATTGGGTAAATCATATCCGGGGTGTTACAACACTCCACCACTACGAAAGGATCTCGTCCCGAGATCTAGGACTGAAAGAACGCTGGGTACTCAGAACGGAGGTGATCCTCGCGTTCCCAGGTAGCTTCACCATCGGAATGGTGTGACCACTTGACTTTGAGGAATTTGATTGACTTGTTGCGAGTCTTGCGTTCAGTCTCTTCAAGAATAGCAACGGGGTGCTCACGATAAGAGAGATCTTCTTGGAGCTCAATGTCCTCGAAGTTGATGGTGCGGTCAGGAGTCTTGAAGCACTTTCGAAGCTGAGAGACATGGAACACATCATGCACATTTGCAAAGTTTGAAGGAAGCTCGAGTTGATAGGCGAGATCGCCTCTCTTGCTGACAATCTTGAAAGGTCCCACGTATCTGGGGGCAAGCTTCCCTTTGATACCGAAGCGACGAGTACCTTTCATTGGAGAGACGCGGAGGTAAACATGATCTCCGATCTCGAAAGCCAAATCACGATGCTTACTATCATAGTAGCTCTTCTGGCGGGATTGGGCTGCTTTGAGGTTATCTCGAATGACTTTGCACATTTCCTCTGCCTCTGTGATTAAGTCATTTCCGAGAAGCTGACATTCACCGGTTTCAGACCAGTTGAGAGGGGTACGACACTTCCTGCCATACATAATTTCAAATGGGGCCTTGCCCGAACTTGCTTGAAAACTGTTGTTGTAGGAGAATTCAGCATAAGGAAGACAATCCTCCCACTTCATGCCGAAGGAGATCACACAAGCCCTGAGCATATCTTCAAGAATCTGGTTGACACGCTCGACTTGACCGCTAGTTTGAGGATGGAAAGCTGTGCTGAAGCGGATGTTGGTGCCCATGGCCTTCTGAAAAGAATCCCAAAACTTGGAGGTAAAGATGCTACCACGGTCTGAAGAGATCACCTGTGGAATACCGTGCAGAGAGACAATCCGAGAGGTATAGAGTTTCGCCAATTGAGCTGCAGTGATTGACTCTTTGATAGGCAGAAAATGAGCCACTTTAGTGAGTTTGTCGATGACCATGAATATAACATCATTGCCACGTTTGGACTTTGGAAATCCAGTCATGAAGTCCAGCTCAATGTGGTCAAACTTCCATTCTAGAATGGCAAGAGGTTGGAGGAGACCCGCTGGTCTTTGGTGTTCTGCCTTCACTCTTCTGCAGACATCACATTCATTCATGAATTGAGCAATCTCGCGCTTCATTCGAGTCCACCAATAAGCCTGCTTGAGGTCCTGATACATCTTCGTGCTCCCAGGGTGGATGGAGAGGAGAGAATTGTGAGCCTCGTTCATGATCACTTGACAAAGGTCACCTTTGGGCACAACAATACGATCCTCGAAGAAGAGAGTATCCTTGTCATCAAGGCGGTAGCACTTATACTTGGGTTGACTCTTGGCAATCCCAATCTTCACCTTCTTCACCATAGCATCAAGAAGCTGAGCTTGGCGAATCTGGTCTTCCAAGGTAGGAGAGACTTGAAGGTTGGCGAGGAAACCTTGAGGAAAAACTTGCAGATTAAGTTTGCGGAAAGCTTCACAAAGCTCGGGTTGATAAGGCTTGAGAATAATACTGTTGCAATAAGCCTTCCTGCTCAATGCGCCAGCAATCACATTGGCCTTGCCTGGAGTATACTCGATACTCGGATTATACTCTTGAATCATTTCGACCCATCGAGTCTGCCTGAGGTTGAGATTAGGCTGAGTGAAGATGTACTTGAGACTCTTGTGGTCAGTGAAGATGTCCACTTTTCTTCCCAATAAGAGATGTCTCCAAGTCAAAAGAGCATGCACAACTGCCGCCAACTCGAGGTCATGAGTGGGGTAGTTCTTCTCATTGGGCTTCAATTGGCGAGAGGTATAAGCAACAACTTTCTTTTCTTGCATCAACACTGCGCCAAGACCTTGGAGAGAGGCATCACAAAAGACCTCGTACGGCTTGGATTCATCAGGCGGAGTCAGAACTGGAGCAGTGACCAATTTCTCTTTCAAAGTGTTGAAAGCAATGTCACACTCCGGAGACCAAACGTACTTGACGTGCTTCTGGAGAAGATTTGAGAGAGGCTTTGCGATCTTAGAAAAGTTTTCAACGAATCTTCGACAGTAGCTTGCGAGACCGAGGAAGCTACGAAGTTGCTTCACGTTCTGAGGAGGTTCCCAATTCACAATTGCAGACACCTTCTCAGGATTCACCGCAATGCCCTTGGCAGAGATGATATGACCAAGATAAAGAACCTCATCGAGCCAAAATTCGCACTTGGAGAACTTGGCGTAGAACTGGTATTCCCTGAGCTTATCGAGCACCAAACGCAAGTGCTTGGCATGATCTTCCTTGTTCTTCGAAAAGATCAGAATGTCGTCGAGATAGACCAAAATGAAGTCATTGGTGTAGGTGTTGAAGATGAAGTTCATCATGCGATAGAACGTCGGAGGAGCATTGACGAGGCCAAAAGACATGACAATGTATTCATATGAACCAAAGCTTGTCCTGAAAGCCGTCTTGGGAATATCTTGCTCACAGATTCGAATCTGATGATAACCCATACGGAGATCAAGCTTGGAGAATACTTGGGCACCTTTGAGTTGTTCGAACAGCTCGTTGATGTTGGGAAGTGGGTATTTGTTCTTGATAGTCTTCTTGTTCAATGGACGGTAATCAACACAAAGTCGGTCCGTTCCATCCTTCTTCTTCACAAAAGAACACCACAACCCCATGGAGAAGAACTAGGCCGGATGAGACCCATTCTCTCTTGAATATTGAGTTGCTTCTTCAGCTCCTTCAACTCTTCAGGTCTGAGCTTGTATGGACGCTTGCAAACCGGTTTCGTGCCAGGCTCAAGATCGATGACGAATTGAACTGGCCGGTGCGGAGGCATTCCTGGAAGCTCTTCTGGAAAGACGTCTTGATATTCGCGAACGACTGGAATTTGCGAGATAGCATCCAGTTCACCCTTCTCACTGAGAGAAAACAGACGGATGGTATCATCATGAGCGGCAAAGACAATTACATCCTCAGATGAATGAGTCAATTGAATCTGCCTGGTTGCACAATCAAGATGCGCCTTGTGCTTAGAAAGCCAATCCATTCCGAGAATAAGATCAATATCCGAGTTACCAAGAACCACCGGAGAAGAAAGGAACTTGTAATCTCCCAACGTGATAGAGACATCCGGGACGCAATTGTTAGAACTCATTTGCTTGCCCGGAGACACAATCTTCAACGGGACATGAATCCTCTCGGTCACAAAATCATGCTTGGCAACAAATGGTGTTGAAATAAAAGAAAGCGATGCACCAGTGTCAAAAAGAACTTTTGCAAGAACATCATTAACAGGAAGGTTACCCATGATGACATCTGGCGAGTCCTCTGCCTGAGCTGCATTCAGCAAGTTGACCCTGGCGTGCTTGGGGTTATGCTTGACCATAGCTGTACTTGCCGATCTCACAAGAGGAGGAGGGGGGAGACACCTCTGATTGAAGCATTTGTTGGCATAGTGACCCTTCTGTTGGCACTTGTTGCACGTGACCTCTGAAAGCGGACGGTGATATGGAGCACTCGATCTTGGAGCTTGAGACGAAGTCTTGTTCTGAAAGCCAGGGTTGGGTGGGTGGGAAGATCCACTGCCACCTTTGCTCTTCTGCTGATACGGCTGACGGAACGAAGGAGGAGGAAGCCAATACTTCTGCTGCTTGGCCACTTGAGTAGAGGAAGAAGGAGTAGTGTCTCTGACTCGCTTCTTGGAAGCATCACACCTCAGTTGAGCGGCCTCTTGCTTCAATGCCATGTTGTAGAACTCATCGTACCTCAAGGGCTCAAAGAGGACAAGAGCTAGCTGAATTTCTTCTCTTAGACCACCCCTGAACTGGTATATCATGCTCTTCTCGTCAGGGACGTCCTGCTTAGCAAAGCGGGCGAGCTTCTGAAACAACTTGTTGTAGTCATAGACAGACAAAGAGCCTTGCTTCAGGTTGCGGAATTCCTCACGCTTGCTTTCAACCACGCTCTGAGGAATATGATGAGCTTTGAAGTCTTGACGGAATTCATCCTAGGTAATCGCACGGCCTCCTCTAGAATCCTTGTACTGCTGGAACCATTTTGCAGCTTGATCTTTGAGTTGGAAGGAAGCGAACTTGACGAAGTCCTCAGGCCTGACGTTACTGCACTCGAAATGCTTGCACAGATCCACGAGCCAATCATCAGCATCAGTTGCCTCAACACAATTGCTGAAAGTCTTTGGCCCGTTAGCAAGGAACTGGTTGAGTGTAGCAAAGTGATTTTGATTGTTGCCTTGGTTGCCTTGGTTCGCTTGATTGCGCTCTTGAAGAATTTGCATGATCAACTGTGTGTTTGCATTGGTTGTGGCCATCACAGCTTGCCATGCCTCCGGAGGAGGAGGAGGTGGTGGCGGATCCTGATTCTGATTGGTGCTCTTAGCAGGAGCCATCCTGAAGAGGGTGACAACCGTAAGCACATTGACAGATAAATATTGAAGCTGAATCCAACGGAATGAAAATTGCAACATATAGTCTTCACATCCGAACAAAATGAACGAATGCATTCCACTTGAAATGGTCACATATCCATAAATTGAGAATCCACTTAGAATTTAGGTAGAGAAATAAATCAACAAGGTACGGATCAAGAACGAATACTCGGTAAGAAATCCCAATCTCAAACCAAATATTCGTGGAAGAAGAACTAGAGCTACAAGAATTCCCACCTATGAAACTCCCGAACCTTTCCGGTTATGCAATCTGGTGTTGGGGATACAGGGGAAGCATAATATCTCACCCAAATCTAGCAAATCCTACATCCAGTTGTATCCATCCTTCAACACATAACCGAGAAAAACTTCGGAAACCATCTACCTCAACCTTCGAAAAGCATCCGTTATACAAGTTATGGCGATACTCCCGAACTCCCGCCCCAGTACTGGGTGGCGTCGAGGTTATCTCACCAACAAACTGCATAAAAGAGATTTTCGATGTCGGCGTACTAAACTCAGGTATTCCAGAACTGCAACGATAAAATTGTGACGACAACACCTCGGAGCTCAACTCCCCGGGACACTGCCACAACCCCTAAAGACAGGAGGCACCAAGAACAATGTTCTCGTCACAAAACCATCGAAACGATTCCAAGATACCCGCGTGATCCTAAAAAAATTTAGTGAAATTTGAGAAGAGAAGAGTCAAAACTCTACGTCAGAATGGCTTACCAGAGCGATGAGGAGACTGGGAAGTAAAAAGAATTCCTAACTCTCTGATATATAATTCCTAAATGACTCAAAACATTTCTCTAGACACAACTTGGCCGCTAATAACGATCAAGCAATGGGGGCTCCTAAGGTCGGGGAAGGCTCTGATACCAACTTGTAACGCCCTCGATGCGGCTATAGCTCCCACGTGTCGAGGCATGACTTAGAGGCATAACCGGATTGAAAGCAATGTCGCAAGTTAGGCAATCATCACAACATCCCATGTAATATAGATAATAAAAGGGGAGATACATAGTTGGCTTACACTCGCCACGTCACACAAAGTAAATAAATAGCATTACAAAATTTCAAACACTCATGGCCCGACTACGGCGCCAAAATAAAAGATAACCCAACATGCGACACGTTCCCGATCACCCCAACTGGGCACCACTACTGATCATCAGGGAAAGACACGTAGTATCGGCGTGAGTCCTTGTCAAACTCCCACTTGAGCTCAAGCGCGTCATCTGGAACGGAATCATCAGGCCCTGCATCTGTTTTGGAAGTAATCTGTGAGCCACAGGGACTCAACAATCTCGCACCCTCGCGATCAAGACTATTTAAGCTTATAGGTAAGGCAAGGTAAATATGTGGAACTGCAGCAAGCGACTAGCATATATGGTGGCTAACCTGTTCGCAAAAGAGAGCGAGAAGAGGAGGCAAAGCGCGGACGAGTAATTAGAGGGCATCCTGCGGCAAGCATTACTCCAACATTGTGTTCACTTCCCGGACTCCACTGAGAAGAGACCATCACGGCAACTCACACAGTTGATTCATTTTAATTAAGTTAAGGTTCAAGTTATCTACAACCGGACATTAACAAATTCCCATCTGCCCATAACCGCAGGCACGGCTCTCAAAAGTTCAAATCCCTGCAGGGGAGTCCCAACTTAGCCCATGACAAGCTCTCACGGTCAACGAAGGAATAGACCTCCTCCCGAGACGTTCCTATCAGACTCGGTATCCTGGTTCTTCAAGACACTTCGACAAGTTAAAACCAATCCAGCAACACCGCCCGAATGTGCCGACAAATCCCGATAGGAGCTGCACATATCTCTTTCTCAGGGCACACTCAGATGAACACTACGTACAACTAAAACCAACCCTCGAGTTGCCCTGAGGTGGCGCTGCAAGTGGCTCTGTTTGGACCAACACTCAGAGGAGCACTGGCCCGGGGGGGTTTAAATAAGATGACCCTCGGGCTCCGGAAACCCAAGGGAAAAAGAGGCTAGGTGGTAAATGGTAAAACCAAGGTTGGGCATTGTTGGAAAAGCTTTAATCAAGGTGAACTATCAAGGGGTTCCCATTATAACCCAACCGCGTAAGGAACGCAAAATCCGGGAACATAACACCGATATGACGGAAACTAGGGCGACAAGAGTGGAACAAAACACTAGGCGAGAGGCCGAGCCTTCCACCCTTTACCAAATATATAGATGCATTAAGATAACATGGCAATATAGTGATATCCCAACAAGTAAATAATGTTCCAACAAGGAACGGTCTCCAATCTTCACCTGCAACTAGCAACGCTATAAGAGGGGCTGAGCAAAGCGGTAACATAGCCAAATCTACGGTTTGCTAGGACATGGTGGGTTAGAGGTTTGACATGGCAATTTGGGAGGCATGATAAGCAAGTGGTAGGCATCGTAGCATAGGCATAGCAAAAGAGCGAGCATCTAGCAAAGCAAAGATAGTAGTGATTTCGAGGGTATGATCATCTTGCCTGCAAAGTTGTCAGAGTTGACTGGATCCTCGAAAGCAAACTCAACGGGCTCCTCATTAGAGAACTCGTCTCCCGGCTCTACCCAAACAAGACAAACAAGCAACAATGGCACAATCAACCACGTGCAAAGCTCAAACAATATGATGCAAAGATGGTATGCTATGCGGGATGCGATGCGGGATGCATATGCAAGAATTGACAAGGAATGAATGAACCTGGCCTCTACTTGGAAATCCAAGTGTGTCACTGGAAAGGTGAGATGAAATCGCTTGAAAACGATATAAAGATCGCCGGAATCGAAGGTACGGTTTGGAAATGGCAAGCAATTCAAATATGACCACGTTTTGCAATTAACAACAAGTAGCCATCTAAATGCAACAAGATGAACATGCTACAGCACCCAAACATGGCATAAAAATACATGGCAGGGATCCATTCATGATGCTTAACAAAAGACTAGCACTGAGCTACGGCCAAATCATCCATTAACAGGTTCAAACAAGCATGGCAAAAATGCATTTGGCAAACAGATCTCAGACTTAGTGAAATTAACACTTGTCTGGAATTTCAGATCAGATAGCACACTTTGGAGCATGAAAACAATATGCTACATGACCTGAACATGGCAAAGTAAAGCATGGCATGGAGCTACTCAAAGATCGTAACAAAAGTCCCTTAGTGACCTTGAGCCAAAAGGGATCGGAAAATACATTTGCAAGCATGTGAACATGGCAAAAACATAATCAGTTCTCAGACTTAGTGAAAACTAGAGCATGCTGAAACAGATATCAAGTAGGCATGTTTACGAGCTTGATGCACTCACTACAGAGCAAGTCATGATAAACTAAGCATACACCCATCAAGAATACACAAAATACAAGCTAGACATGGCAAGAACAATAACATAGCATGCACGGATCAACTACAACATCCTCGGCAAAATTGCTAACAAGTAGACAATCTGCCCAGATTCACGAAATAGTAAAAGTAGAGCTCGATTGACTCAAGCTCGGGTGCTCCATAATTGCAAACAAAGACATGGATGGATAGAGCACTACAAGATTAACAAAACATCCTTACTGATCATCCTCAAAAGAGGCATGGATCACTAGGAAACAACATGAACATATGGCATATTGAGATAACCAGCTCAAGGACTTGGTGGAATTGCTAGTCCCTGAAATCGGCATTAACGAATGCACCACTTTGCAAGCTTGTGCTAGTCACCACACACATCACAAAAATACATGGGTTGCACCTCTGGATAGATGGCAAAACATATAATAAAACTCATGTAGAGCTCAGGGGCATATCATGCACATAATCATGGCAAAAATGACAAATATCTAATTGGGGCAGCAGATCTGACAATTATCTCAAATAGCATTCTTCTAACAGCATTTCGGGCATCAAGATGAACTCAAATGAAAATGATGAAATGAGATGAAATGATGTACTCTCTCAGACGAACATTTTGATATGCTATATGCCCAAAACGGAGCCACGGATGCAAAGTTACGGCATGATGAACAAGGGCATTTGAATCTGGAAAACGGGGACTTAGAGAAATTCATCACCTCGCGGATCTAGGGTTGACCACGGCACGGTTTTCGAAGTGGTGGCGGATCTTGCCGGATCCGCGCCGGAGAAGGCAGGGACGGCAACGGGAGCTCGCCGGCGTCCCGATCTGGCCGCGGGACGGCGGGAGGCGGCGCGGCAGGCGCGGTCGCCGGCGTCGGGCGGCGCCGGGACGAGGAGCAAGGCGGCAGCCCGGTGCGGTGGTGGA
>NC_041390.1:243784696-243866526 GCF_002162155.2 Triticum dicoccoides | reverse complement strand
GGGCTCGGGCGCGCTCGATCTGGCCCGGGCGCAGCGCGGGCGGGCCTGCTCCGGGCCAGTGGGCGTGGCGGCGGGGAAGTGGGCGCAGTGCCACTTGGCGCGTTGTGATTCGCTGCAGGCGGCGGCGGACGCTGTTCGGCGGCCGGCGGACATGTTCGGCCGCGCGGAGAGGGGCGGATCTAGGGTTAGGGGTGGAATGACCCGAGATTTCGAATGGGGGAGGTATAAATAGGCATAGGGGGAGCTAGGAGTGTCCAAATAAGGTGCGGTTTTCGGCCACGCGATCGTGATCGAATGCTCTAGATGATGGAGATGGTTTAGGTGGGTTTTGGGCCAAATTGGATGGGTGTTGGGCTGCAACACACACAAGGCCTTTTCAGTCCCTCGGTTAACCGTTGGAGCATCAAACGAAGTCCAAATGGTACGAAACTTGACAAGCGATATACCGGTAGTAAACCAAGGCCGCTTGGCAAGTCTCGGTCCAATCCGAAAATGTTTAATCCCCACACACGAAAGAAAGGTAGAAATGGCCACCGGAGAAGAACGAAGCGCCGGAATGCAAAATGGACAACGGGGAAAATGCTCGAATGCATGAGATGAACACGTATGCAAATGCAAAGCACATGATGACATGATATGAGATGCATGACAATGATAACAACACACGGAGGCAAGGACCCGAACCCGAGAAAATAAAATAACATAAGGCCGGAAACGACAAGAGTTGGAGTACATATTGGGTAAGTCATATCCGGGGTGTTACAAATGTTTTCGACAAGTTCAAGGTGTTGACTACGATGAGATTTTCTCACTCGTATTGATGCTTAAAAGACCGTCCGAATCATGTTAGCAGTTGCACATTTTATGAAATCTGGCAAATGGATGTCAAAACTGCATTCCTTAATGGATTTCTTAAAGAAGAGTTGTATATGATGCAACCAGAAGGTTTTGTCGATCCTAAAGGTGCTACCAAAGTGAGCAAGCTCCATCGATCCATCTATGGACTGGTGCAAGCATCTCAGAGTTGGAATATATGCTTTGATAAAGTGATCAACGCATATGGTTTTATGCAGACTCGCGGTGAAGCCTGTATTTACAAGAAAGTGAGTGGGAGCACTACATCATTTTTGATAAGTATATGTGAATGACATATTGTTGATCGGAAATAATGTAGAATTTTCTGGAAAGCATAAAGGAGTGTTTGAAAGGAGTTTTTCAAAGAAAAGACCTCGGTGAAGCTGCTTACAATTGAGCATCAAGACCTACAGATATAGATCAAGAAGCTTGATAAGATTTTTCAATGAGTACATACCTTGACAAGATTTTGAAGTAGTTCAAAATGGAATAGTCAAAGAAGGATTTCTTGTCTGTGTTGCAAGGTGTGAAGTTGAGTAAAGACTCAAAACCCGACCATAGCAGAAAATAGAAAGAGAATGAAAAGTCATTCCCTATGCCTCAGTCATAGGTTCTATAAAGTATGCTATGCTGTGTACCAGTCCTATTGTATACCTTAGCATGATTCTGGCAAGGGGGTACAATAGTGATCTAGGAGTAGATCACTGGACAACAGTCAAAATTATCCTTAGAGGACTAAGGAAATATTTATCGGTTATGGAGTGATAAAAGAGTTCGTCGTAAAGACTTACGTTGATGCAAGATTTTTACATCGATCTAGATGACTCTAAGTCTCGATCTGGATACATGTTGAAAGTGGGAGCAATTAGCTAGAGTAGCTCTGTGCAGAGTATTATAGACATAGAAATTTGCAAAATACATATGGCTCTGAATGTGGCAGACCCATTGACTAAATTTCTCTCACAAGCAAAACATGATCAATCTTTGGGTGTTAATCACATAGCAATGTGAACTGGATTATTGACTCTAGTAAACCCTTTGGGTGTTAGTCACATGGAGATGTGAACTAATCACATAAAGATGTGAACTATTGATGTTAAATCACATGACAATGTAATCTAGATTATTGACTCTAGTGCAAGTGGGAGACTGAAGGAAATATGCCCTAGAGGCAATAATAAAGTTGTTATTTATATTTCCTTATATCATGATAAATGTTTATTATTCATGCTAGAATTGTATTAACCGGAAACTTAGTACATGTGTGAATACATAGACAAACAGAGTGCCACTAGTTTGCCTCTACTTGACTAGCTCGTTGAATCAATGATGGTTATGTTTCCTAACCATAGACATGAATTTTCATTTGATTAACAGGATCACATCATTAGAGAATGATGTGATTGACTTGACCCATCCATTAGCTTAGCAAGATGATCATTTAGTTTGTTGCTATTGCTTTCTCCATAACTATACATGTTCCTATGACTATGAGATCATGCAACTCCCGAATACTGGAGGAACACTTTGTGTGCTACCAAACGTCACAAGTAACTGGGTGATTATAAAGGTGCTCTACAGGTGTCTCCAATGGTGTTTGTTGAGTTGGCATGGATCAAGATTAGGATTTGTCACTCCGATTGTCGGAGAGGTATCTCTAGGCCCTCTCGGTAATGTACATCACAATAAGCCTTGCAAGCAATGTAGCTAATGAGTTAGTTATGGGATGTAGCATTACAGAATGAGTAAAGAGACTTGCCGGTAATGAGATTGAACTAGGTATTGAGATACCGACGATCGAATCTCAGGCAAGTAACATACCGATGACAAAGGGAACAACGTATTCCATTATGCGGTTTGACCGATAAAGATCTTCGTAGAATATGTAGGAGCCAATATGAGCATCCAAGTTCTGCTATTGGTTATTGACTGGAGACGAGTCTCGGTCATGTCTACATAGTTCTCGAACCCGTAGGGTCTGCACGCTTAACGTTCAGTGATGATTGGTAATATGAGTTTATGTGTTTTGATGTACCGAAGGTAGTTCGGAGTCCCGAATATGATCACGGACATGACGAGGAGTCTTGAAATGGTTGATACATAAAGATTGATATATTGGATGACTATGTTTGAACTTCGGAAAGGTTCCGGGCAAGTTTGGACAAATACTGGAGTACCAAGGGGTTACCGGAACCCCCCGGGAGTGTAATGGGCCTATTGGGCCTTAGTGGAGAAGAGGAGGGGCGACCAGGGCAGGCCGCACGCCCCTCTCCCTCTAGTCCGAATTGGACAAGGAGGGGGGCGCACCCCCCCTTTCCTCCCCCTCTCTCCTCCTTCCCTCTCTCCTACTCCTACTCTTGGAAGGGTTGGAGTCTTACTCCCGGTGGGAGTAGGACTCCCCTTGGGGCGCGCCTAGGAGGGCCGGCCTCCCCCCTCCTCCACTCCTTTATATATGGGGGAGGGGGGCACCCCATAGACACACAAGTTGATCATTGATCTCTTAGCCATGTGCGGTGCCCCCTCCACCATAATCCACCTCGGTCATATCGTAGCGGTACTTAGGTGAAGCCCTGTTCCGGTAGCATCATCATCACCGTCATCATGCCTTCGTGCTGACGAAACTCTCCCTCGAAGCTCTACTAGATCGTGAGTTCGCGGGACGTCACCGAGCTGAACGTGTGTAGATCGCGGAGGTGTCGTACCTTCGGTGCTAGATCGGTCGATCGTGAAGACGTACGACTGCATCAACCGCGTTGTCATAATGCTTCCGCTTACGGTCTACGAGGGTACATAGATGATACTCTCCCTTCTTGTTGCTATGCATCACCATGATCTTGCATGTGCGTAGGAATTTTTTTGAAATTACCGCGTTCCCCAACATAACATACATGACTTTGCTGTTAGAGTAGCAACTAGAGGAGGTAAAATGACTCAGGAATCACTTTATCCTGAGGGACACCCAAAAAGAATTGAACAATACTCTCAAAGAGCTAACACTGATGCCCGTAGTCCTTCTAAAAATAAAAAGAAGAATAAAAATGATAGGACTTTGCATGACTCTAGTGAACCTGAAGTAGAAAAACCTCTTGATAATGAAGTCTCTATCTCCGATGCTGAAACTCAACCTGGTAGTGAACACTCACCTTCTGATAATGAAATTTTTAATGATGAGGTTCATGAAGATAGTTAATCAAATAATGAAGAACCAGACAATGATGTTGAGATAGAACCTGCAGTTCATCTTGATAACCCACAACCTAAAAATAAAAAATACGATAAAAGAGACTTTGTTGCTAGGAAACACGGTAAGGAAAGAGAACAATGGGTTCAAAAACCTATGCCATTTGCACCTAAGTCAACTAAAAAGAAAGATGATGAAGAATTTGAATGCTTTGCTGAAATGCCGAGGCTAGTCTTTTTGCGTACCCGCTTGACTGATATCTTGAAAATGCCTCCTTATGCAAAGTATATGAAAGACATCATCACCAATAGGAGAAAAATACCGGAAGCTGAAATCTCCATCATGCTTGCTAATTATACTTTTAAGGATGGAGTACCTAAAAAACTTGGAGATCTGGGAATACCAACTATACCTTGCTCCATCAAAAGTAATTATGTGAAAACTGCTTTATGTGACTTGGGAGCTGGTGTTAGTGTTATGCCTTTCTCTTTATATAAAAAACTTGATTTGAATAAACTCACACCTACCGAAATATCTTTCCAAATGGGTGACAAATCTACTGCCATACCTATCGGTATTTGTGAGGATGTGCCCATTGTTGTTGCTAATGTTACTATTTTGACTGACTTTGTTATACTTGAGATGGCCGGGGACGACAACATGTCTATTATCCTTGGTAGACCCTTTTTGAATACTGTAGGGGCTGTTATTGATTGCAATAAAAGCAAGGTCACTTTTCATATCAATAGCAATGAGCATACGATGCACTTTCCGAAGAAACAATTCCAAGTGAATGGTATTAATGTTATTGAAAAATCTTCGACAATCATTATTGGAAGTTTTCAACTACCTCTACCTACTGTCAAAAAAAATGAAACGCTTATAGTTGGGGACATTCATGTCCCCGTTGAGGTAACTTAGTGGTTTACGGAAGTTCTTCGGTTTCATGCTAATCGAAAGTTGCTGTTAATAAGACTTGATCAACCTTATTAATGGATAATTTTTGAGAGGTGTGAAGTTGATGAATTTAGTAAGCACTACCTTATGTCCCTACTTTTTGTTCTATGTTTTTATTAGTTAAATAAAATAAAATGCCATGTTTTGTCTGTTTTTTGAATTTACCATGAAATAAAAAATGACCCAAAAATAAAAATTCTCAAAATGCCCTGAAAATTTAATACGATTTTTTCCTGAATATTTAAGAATTTTTGGTGCAAATAACATCAGAGGGAGGTGCACCAGGTGGGCACAACCCACCTAGGCACGCTAGGACCCCCAGGCGCGCCCTGGTTGGTTGTGGTCCCCACGTGGGCCCCCTCACTTATCTCTTCATACCACATCATCACCTACCTCCAGAAAAAAATCACCATTGATCTCTCTCTCTCTCTCGTGTTTGATGCGTCCCCAACGTATCTATAATTTTCAATTGTTCCATGTTGTTTTATTATCAATCTCGGATGTTTTATAATCATTTTATATCATTTTTTGGTACTAACCTATTGACATAGTGCCAAGTGCCAGTTGCTATTTTTCCATGTTTTTTACATCACAGAAAATCAATATCAAACGGAGTCCAAATGCCACAAAACTTTACGTAGATTTTTTATGGACCAGAAGGAAGATGTGTTGGAAATATGCCCTAGAGGCAATAATAAAAGTATTATTATATTTCAATGTTCATGATAAATGTCTTTTATTCATGCTATAACTGTATTATCCGGAAATCGTAATACACGTGTGAATACTTAGACCACAATATGTCCCTGGTGAGCCTCTAGTTGACTAGCTCGTTGTGATCAACAGATAGTCATGGTTTCCTGACTATGGACATTGGATGTCGTTGATAACGGGATCACATCATTAGGAGAATGATGTGATGGACAAGACCCAATCCTAAGCATAGCATAAAAGATCGTGTAGTTCGTTTTGCTAGAGCTTTGCCAATGTCAAGTATCTCTTCCTTCGACCATGAGATCGTGTAACTCCCGGATATCGTAAGAGTGCCTTGGGTGTATCAAACGTCACAACGTAACTGGGTGACTATAAAGGTGCATTACAGGTATCTTCGAAAGTATCTGTTGGGTTGACACGGATCGAGATTGGGATTTGTCACTCCGTATGACGGAGAGGTATCTCTGGGCCCACTCGGTAATGCATCATCATAATGAGCTCAATGTGACCAAGGTGTTGGACACGGGATCATGCATTACGGTACGAGTAAAGTGACTTGCCGGTAACGAGACTGAACAAGGTATTGGGATACCGACGATCGAGTCTCGGGCAAGTAACGTACCGATTGACAAAGGGAATTGCGTACAGGGTTTGATCGAATCCTCGACATCGTGGTTCATCCGATGACAACATCGAGGAGCATGTGGGAGCCATCATGGGTATCCAGATCCCGCTGTTGGTTATTGACCTAAGAGCGTCTCGGTCATGTCTGCATGTCTCCCGAACCCGTAGGGTCTACACACTTAAGGTTCGGTGACGCTAGGGTTATTAGGAAGACTAGTATGTGACTACCGAATGTTGTTCGGAGTCCCGGATGGGATCCTGGACGTCACGAGGAGCTCTGGAAGGGTCCGGAGGTAAAGATTTATATATGGGAAGTTGTCAAACGGACACCGGGAAGTTTCGGGGTCATACCGGTATTGTACCGGGGCCACCGGAAGGGTTCCGGGGGTCCACCGGGAGGGGCCACCCCTCCCGGGGGGCCACATGGGCTGCGTGGGGCAGGGAGCCAGCCCCTGGTGGGCTGGGCGCACCCCCTCCCTTGGGCCCTTGGGCCTAGGGTTGGGGGGGGACCCTAGAGGGGGCGCCCCCCTTGGCTTGGGGGGCAAGCCACCCTCTCCCCCTCTCCCCTTGGCCGCCGCACCCCCCCTAGATGGGTTCTAGGGGGCCGGCCCCCTTCTCCCTTCCCCCTATAAATAGAGGGGTGAGGGGAGGGCAGCCAGACCACCCTCCAAGGCGCAGCCCTCCCCTCCCCAACACCTCTCCTCCTCCGTTGTGTGCTTGGCGAAGCCCTGTCGGAGTACTGCCTCTCCACCATCACCACGCCGTCGTGCTGCCGGTGGAGCTGTCTTCCTCAACCTCTCCTTTCCCCTTGCTGGATCAAGAAGGAGGAGACGTCTCCCGTCCCGTACGTGTGTTGAACATGGAGGTGCTGTCCGTTCAGCACTTGGTCATCGGTGATTCGAATCACGTCGAGTACGACTCCATCATCACCTTGCAAGCTTCCGCACGCGATCTACAAGTGGTATGTAGATGCAAACTCTCTCCCTTGACTCGTTGCTTAGATGAACTCATAGATGGATCTTGGTGAAACCGTAGGAAAAATTTTAATTTTCTGCAACGTTCCCCAACAGTGGCATCATGAGCTAGGTCTATGCGTAGTTCTCTTTGCACGAATAGAACACAATTTTGTTGTGGGCGTGGATTTTGTCATCTTACTTGCCTCTACTAGTCTTTTCTTGCTCAACGGTATTGTGGGATGAAGCGGCCCGGACCAACCTTACACGTACGCTTACGTGAGACCGGTTCCACCGACTGACATGCACTAGTTGCATAAGGTGGCTGGCGGGTGTCTGTCTCTCCCACTTTAGTTGGAGCGGAATCGATGAACAGGGCCCTTATGAAGGGTAAATAGAAGTTGACAAAAAATCACGTTGTGGTGATTCGTAGGTAAGAAAACGTTCTTGCTAGAACCCAATTGCAGCCACGTAAAAGATGCAACAACAATTAGAGGACGTCTAACTTGTTTTTGCAGCGATTGATCATGTGATGTGATATGGCCAGAAGTTGTGATGAATGATGAATTGTGATGTATGAGATCATGTTCTTTGTAATAGGATTCACGACTTGCATGTCGATGAGTATGACAACCGGCAGGAGCCATAGGAGTTGTCATTATTTTTTGTATGACCTGCGTGTCATTGAATAACGTCATGTAAACTACTTTACTTTATTGCTAAACGTTAGTCATAGAAGTAGAAGTAGTCGTTGGCGTGACAACTTCATGAAGACACGATGATGGAGATCATGATGATGGAGATCATGGTGTCAAGCCGCTGACAAGATGATCATGGAGCCCCGAAGATGAAGATCAATGGAGCTATATGATATTGGCCATATCATGTCACAACTATATAATTGCATGTGATGTTTATTATGTATTATGCATCTTGTTTACTTAGGACGACGGTAGTAAATAAGATGATCCCTTATAAAATTTCAAGAAGTGTTCTCCCCTAACTGTGCACCGTTGCTACAGTTCGTCGTTTCTAAGCACCACGTGATGATCGGGTGTGATGGATTCTTACGTTCACATACAACGGGTGTAAGACAGTTTTACACAGCGAAAACACTTAGGGTTAACTTGACGAGCCTAGCATGTGCAGACATGGCCTCGGAACACGGAGACCGAAAGGTCGAACACGAGTCGTATGGAAGATACGATCAACATGAAAATGTTCACCGACGATGACTAGTCCGTCTCACGTGATGATCGGACACGGGCCAGTCGACTCGGATCGTGTAACACTTAGATGACTAAAGGGATGTCTAATCTAAGTGGGAGTTCATAATTTGATTAGAACTTTATTATCATGAACTTAGTCTAAAACCCTTGCAAATATGTCTTGTAGATCAATGGCCAACGCTAATGTCAACATGAACTTCAACGCATTCCTAGAGAAAACCAAGCTGAAAGATGATGGCAGCAACTATACGGACTGGGTCCGGAACCTGAGGATCATCCTCATAGCTGCCAGGAAACAATATGTCCTAGAAGGACCGCTAGGTGACGCTCCCGTCCCAGAGAACCAAGACATTATGAATGCTTGGCAGTCTCGCGCTGATGATTACTCCCTCGTTCAGTGCGGCATGCTTTACAGCTTAGAACCGGGGCTCCAAAAGCGTTTTGAGCATCACGGAGCATATGAGATGTTCGAAGAGCTGAAACTAGTTTTTCAAGCTCATGCCCGGGTCGAGAGATATGATGTCTCTGACAAGTTCTACAGTTGTAAGATGGAGGAAAACAGTTCTGTCAGTGAGCACATCCTGAAGATGTCTGGGTTGCACAACCGTATGACCCAGCTGAACATTAACCTCCCAGATGAGGCGGTCATTGACAGAATCCTCCAGTCGCTCCCACCAAGCTACAAGAGCTTTGTGATGAACTACAACATGCAGGGGATGGAAAAGACCATTCCTGAAGTGTTCTCGATGTTGAAGTCAGCAGAGGCTGAAATCAAGAAAGAACATCAAGTGTTGATGGTCAATAAGACCACTAAGTTCAAGAAGGGCAAGGGTAAGAAGAACTTCAAGAAGGACGGCAAGGAGGTTGCCACGCCTGGTAAGCCAGTTACCGGGAAGAAGTCAAAGAATGGACCCAAGCCTGAGACTGAGTGCTTTTATTGCAAGGGGAAGGGTCACTGGAAGCGGAACTCCCCCAAATACTTAGCGGATAAGAAGGCCGGCAACACCAAAGGTATATTTGATATACATGTGATTGATGTGTACCTTACCAGTACTCATAGTAACTCCTGGGTATTTGATACCGGTGCCGTTGCTCATATTTGTAACTCACAGCAGGAGCTGCGGAATAAACGGAGACTGGCGAAGGACGAGGTGACTATGCGCGTCGGGAATGGTTCCAGAGTCGATGTGATCGCCGTCGGCACGCTGCCTCTACATTTACCTACGGGATTAGTTTTGAACCTTAATAATTGTTATTTAGTGCCAAGTTTGAGCATGAACATTGTATCTGGATCTCGTTTAATACGAGATGGCTACTCATTTAAGTCTGAGAATAATGGTTGTTCGATTTATATGAGAGATATGTTTTATGGTCATGCTCCGATGGTCAATGGTTTATTCTTAATGAATCTCGAGCGTAATATTACACATGTTCATAGTATAGATGCCAAAAGATTTAAAGTTGATAACGATAGTCCCACATACTTGTGGCACTGCTGCCTTGGTCACATTGGTGTCAAGCGCATGAAGAAGCTCCATGCCGATGGACTTTTAGAGTCTCTTGATTATGAATCGTTTGACACGTGCGAACCATGCCTCTTGGGCAAAATGACCAAGACTCCGTTCTCCGGAACAATGGAGCGAGCAACCAACTTGTTGGAAATCATACATACCGATGTGTGCGGTCCAATGAGCGTTGAGGCTCGCGGAGGATATCGTTATGTTCTCACTCTCACTGATGACTTGAGTAGATATGGGTATGTCTACTTAATGAAACACAAGTCTGAGACCTTTGAAAAGTTTAAGGAATTTCAGAATGAGGTAGAGAATCAACGTGACCGAAAGATAAAATTCTTACGATCAGATCGTGGAGGAGAATACTTAAGTCACGAATTTGGTACACACTTAAGGAAATGTGGAATCGTTTCACAACTCATGCCGCCTGGAACACCTCAGCGAAACGGTGTGTCCGAACGTCGTAATCGCACTCTATTGGATATGGTGCGGTCTATGATGTCTCTTACCGATTTACCGCTATCATTTTGGGGATACGCTCTAGAGACAGCTACATTCACTTTAAATAGGGCACCGTCTAAATCCGTTGAGACGACACCGTATGAATTATGGTTTGGAAAGAAACCTAAGTTGTCGTTTCTAAAAGTTTGGGGATGCGATGCTTATGTCAAGAAACTTCAACCTGAAAAGCTCGAACCCAAGTCGGAAAAATGCGTATTCATAGGATACCCTAAGGAAACTGTCGGGTATACCTTCTACTTAAGATCCGAAGGCAAGATCTTTGTTGCCAAGAACGGATGCTTTCTGGAAAAATAGTTTCTCTCGAAAGAAGTAAGTGGGAGGAAAGTAGAACTCGATGAAGTACTACCTCTTGAGCGGGAAAGTGGCGCAGCGCAGGAAACCGTTCCTGTGATGCCCACACCAACTGAAGAGGAAAACAATGATGATGATCAAGGTACTTCGGATCAAGTTACTACTGAACTTCGTAGGTCCACAAGGACACGTTCCGCACCAGAGTGGTACGGCAACCCTGTCCTGGAAATCATGTTGTTAGACAACAATGAACCTTCGAACTATGAAGAAGCGATGGCGGGCCCGGATTCCAACAAATGGCTTGAAGCCATAAAATCCGAGATAGAATCCATGTATGAAAACAAAGTATGGACTTTGACAGACTTGCCCGATGATCGGCGAGCGATAGAAAACAAATGGATTTTTAAGAAGAAGACGGACGCGAATGGTAATGTTACCATTTATAAGGCTCGACTTGTCGCTAAGGGTTATCGACAAGTTCAAGGGATTGACTACGACGAGACTTTCTCTCCCGTAGCGAAGCTGAAGTCCGTCCGAATCATGTTAGCAATTGCCGCATACTATGATTATGAGATATGGCAGATGGACGTCAAAACAGCATTCCTTAACGGGCATCTTAAGGAAGAACTTTATATGATGCAGCCGGAAGGTTTTGTCGATCCTCGGAACGCTAACAAAGTATGCAAGCTCCAGCGATCCATTTATGGACTGGTGCAAGCATCTCGGAGTTGGAACATTCGCTTTGATGAGATGATCAAAGCGTTTGGGTTTATGCAGACTTATGGAGAAGCCTGCGTTTACAAGAAAGTGAGTGGGAGCTCTGTAGCATTTCTCATATTATATGTAGATGACATACTCTTGATGGGAAATAATATAGAATTTCTGGACAGCATTAAGGCCTACTTGAATAAGTGTTTTTCAATGAAGGACCTTGGAGAAGCTGCTTATATATTAGGCATCAAGATCTATAGAGATAGATCGAGACGCCTCATAGGTCTTTCACAAAGCACATACCTTGATAAGATTTTGAAGAGGTTCAAAATGGATCAGTCCAAGAAGGGGTTCTTGCCTATGTTACAAGGTGTGAGATTGAGCTCGGCTCAGTCACCGACCACAGCAAAAGATAAAGAAGAGTGTCATCCCCTATGCTTCAGCCATAGGATCTATTATGTATGCCATGCTGTGTACCAGACCCGATGTAAACCTTGCCGTAAGTTTGGTAGCAAGATACCAAAGTAATCCCGGCAAGGAACACTGGACAGCGGTCAAGAATATCCTGAAGTACCTGAAAAGGACGAAGGACATGTTTCTCGTTTATGGAAGAGACGAAGAGCTCGTCGTAAAGGGTTACGTCGACGCTAGCTTCGACTCAGATCTGGATGACTCTAAGTCACAAACC
The DNA here is from genome assembly GCF_002162155.2 of Triticum dicoccoides. Lineage (NCBI taxonomy): Eukaryota > Viridiplantae > Streptophyta > Magnoliopsida > Poales > Poaceae > Triticum > Triticum dicoccoides. The sequence goes on along the minus strand of NC_041390.1, from coordinate 243,854,287 downwards.
GGATACGTGTATATGTTGAATGGTGGAGCAGTAAGCTGGTGCAGCTGCAAGCAGAGCGTCGTGGCGGGATCTACGTGTGAAGCGGAGTACATGGCAGCCTCGGAGGCAGCGCATGAAGCGATTTGGGTGAAGGAGTTCATCACCGACCTAGGAGTCATACCCAATGCGTCGGGGCCGATCAAAATATTCTGTGACAACACTGGAGCTATTGCCCTCGCCAAGGAGCCCAGGTTTCACAAGAAGACCAGGCACATCAAGCGTCGTTTCAACTCCATCCGTGAAAATGTTCAAGATGGAGACATAGAGATTTGCAAAGTGCACATGGATCTGAATGTCGCAGATCCGCTGACTAAACCTCTCTCGCGTGCAAAACATGATCAACACCAGAACTCTATGGGTGTTCGATTCATCACAATGTAACTAGATTGGTGACTCTAGTGCAAGTGGGAGACTGTTGGAAATATGCCCTAGAGGCAATAATAAAAGTATTATTATATTTCAATGTTCATGATAAATGTCTTTTATTCATGCTATAACTGTATTATCCGGAAATCGTAATACACGTGTGAATACTTAGACCACAATATGTCCCTGGTGAGCCTCTAGTTGACTAGCTCGTTGTGATCAACAGATAGTCATGGTTTCCTGACTATGGACATTGGATGTCGTTGATAACGGGATCACATCATTAGGAGAATGATGTGATGGACAAGACCCAATCCTAAGCATAGCATAAAAGATCGTGTAGTTCGTTTTGCTAGAGCTTTGCCAATGTCAAGTATCTCTTCCTTCGACCATGAGATCGTGTAACTCCCGGATATCGTAAGAGTGCCTTGGGTGTATCAAACGTCACAACGTAACTGGGTGACTATAAAGGTGCATTACAGGTATCTTTGAAAGTATCTGTTGGGTTGACACGGATCGAGATTGGGATTTGTCACTCCGTATGACGGAGAGGTATCTCTGGGCCCACTCGGTAATGCATCATCATAATGAGCTCAATGTGACCAAGGTGTTGGACACGGGATCATGCATTACGGTACGAGTAAAGTGACTTGCCGGTAACGAGACTGAACAAGGTATTGGGATACCGACGATCGAGTCTCGGGCAAGTAACGTACTGATTGACAAAGGGAATTGCGTACAGGGTTTGATCGAATCCTCGACATCGTGGTTCATCCGATGACAACATCGAGGAGCATGTGGGAGCCATCATGGGTATCCAGATCCCGCTGTTGGTTATTGACCTAAGAGCGTCTCGGTCATGTCTGCATGTCTCCCGAACCCGTAGGGTCTACACACTTAAGGTTCGGTGACGCTAGGGTTATTAGGAAGACTAGTATGTGACTACCGAATGTTGTTCGGAGTCCCGGATGGGATCCTGGACGTCACGAGGAGCTCTGGAAGGGTCCGGAGGTAAAGATTTATATATGGGAAGTTGTCAAACGGACACCGGGAAGTTTCGGGGTCATACCGGTATTGTACCGGGGCCACCGGAAGGGTTCCGGGGGTCCACCGGGAGGGGCCACCCCTCCCGGGGGGGCACATGGGCTGCGTGGGGCAGGGAGCCAGCCCCTGGTGGGCTGGGCGCACCCCCTCCCTTGGGCCCTTGCGCCTATGGTTGGGGGGGGAACCCTAGAGGGGGCGCCCCCCTTGGCTTGGGGGGCAAGCCACCCTCTCCCCCTCTCCCCTTGGCCGCCGCACCCCCCCTAGATGGGTTCTAGGGGGCCGGCCCCCTTCTCCCTTCCCCCTATAAATAGGGGGGTGAGGGGAGGGCAGCCAGACCACCCTCCAAGGCGCAGCCCTCCCCTCCCCAACACCTCTCCTCCTCCGTTGTGTGCTTGGCGAAGCCCTGTCGGAGTACTGCCTCTCCACCATCACCACGCCGTCGTGCTGCCGGTGGAGCTATCTTCCTCAACCTCTCCTTTCCCCTTGCTGGATCAAGAAGGAGGAGACGTCTCCCGTCCCGTACGTGTGTTGAACGCGGAGGTGCTGTCCGTTCAGCACTTGGTCATCGGTGATTCGAATCACGTCGAGTACGAATCCATCATCACCTTGCAAGCTTCCGCACGCGATCTACAAGTGGTATGTAGATGCAAACTCTCTCCCTTGACTCGTTGCTTAGATGAACTCATAGATGGATCTTGGTGAAACCGTAGGAAAAATTTTAATTTTCTGCAATGTTCCCCAACAAGATGTTGGGCCCTGGTTGCACCTGGGGGAGTCCTGAGGAGGGGACAACCCACCAGGGCGCGCCAGGAGGCCCAGGCGCGCCCTGGTGGGTTGTGCCCACCTCGGGTGCCCCCCGGACCGCCTCTTTTCTCTATAAATACCCCACAAATCCCAGAACCCTAGGGGAGTCGACGGAATATTCATCCAGCCGCCGCAGAGTCCAGAACCACTAGATCCAATCTAGACACCATCACGGAGGGGTTTGTAAGTGCATCTAGTGCCCCTTAGTGATTTTGGTGTATTGAAGACTTATAGGTTAAGGGACAAATGCGTTTGTGAGTGTACACATGACTATAAGTCTATGAGGAGTTTGATATTTACAGAGAAAGTCGACCCCTAAAAATGAATGTCTTCAACTGAAGACTTTGGATTTCTGAAGACTTTCTGAAGACTTTGAAAGTGAAGAAATTGGAGTGACCATGAAGACTTGATATTCATGCGAGGAACATGAAGCGTGAAGACTTTTGTTTTTGTAGTTTCATTTTCTCTTTCTTGAGTCATAGGAAACACCACACTGTTAAAGGGGGTCGAGTTAAAACTAAGGAAAAGTTTCCAAGTGATGCTCATCTCAAAATCCTACACCTACCAATCCCTTCAAGTGAAGCCATTGGAAATCTCATACAGTCCAGTCAATTTCTTTAGTGACAGAGATGAAGAACTTCTGGTCTTTGAGGAATTTGTCCTGACTGAGGAGTTAGGAATTCACCAGTGCAGATTGCCTACAAGTGAGGAACATGATAGCCCTGAGGAATTTGAACCTCAAATTTCCGACCGTTGCTGTGTTATGCGCCAGCTGTCCCAAAATATCTTATCCACCTAACGGTCATATCATTGGAGGGCATTTATGTCTTATCATGTCGAGCTGCTCCCGGCGGCTATAAATAGCCGCCCCCTACAACCACTAGCTGGTTGGCTACTCCATGAGAAACTGACACTTGTCATTGAGAGCATCCCATCCTCCGAGGACTTTGAGCGAAAATCATCAAGAGAGGAAAAAACCCAAAACCACAAACCAAACACCTACAAACCCAAAGTGATTGGGCATCACTAAAGAGATTGTTCCTGTGTGGAACAAACGCTTGTTACCTTTGAGGACTGTGCATCCTCCAGACGGTTAGGCGTCATGGTCTAGAGCATCCAAGAGGAAATTGTGGATCGCTGGGTTACCGAGTTTGTGAAGGTTTGGAAGTCACCTAAAGACTTACCACGAGTGATTGGACGAGGTCTGTGTGACCTTAGTTCAAGGAGAATACGGTGAGGACCGTGTGTCCTCGGGTTTAAATACCTAGCCGCTCTAACCAGACGTACAACTGTCACAACAGTTGGAACTGGTCTACCAAATATTTGTCTTCACCGAGCTAACTGGTTCTATTTCCTCAACCCTTTCATTTCTTCATTACTGTGTCATGTACCTGTTCATATCTGTTTGAAGGCTTTGACTGAAGACATTCTCAATTTCGTCAGTTCAATTTCTTCAATCTGTTTGTCTTCATTCTGTTCTATCCTATGCTTACGCTTTCTGTACTCTGTGTTTGTTTTCTATTCATCATGATGTCCATGCTTATGTTATGTCATGTCATGTCTGCATCTGAGTACTCATTCCGCTACAAATAGTTCTTCGCTTAGGAATTTCCTCACCCTGAAATTCCTTAGTGAAGAATTCATAAAAATCGCCTATTCACCCCCCTCTAGTCGACTTAACGCACTTTCAGGGTTCATTACTTCCATCGGTGCCTCTTCGATGATGCGTGAGTAGTTCTTTGTAGACCTTCGGGTCCGTAGTTAGTAGCTAGATGGCTTCATATCACTCTCTTGATTCTCAATACAATGGTCTCTTGGAGATCCATATGATGTAACTCTTTTGTGGTGTGTTCGTTGGATTGATGAACTTTGAATTTATGATCAGATCTATCTTTTTATATCCATGAAAGTATTTGAGTTTCTTTGATCTCTTTTATGCATGATATCTTATAGCCTCATATCTATTCTCCGATATTTGGGTTTTGTTTGTACAACTTGATCTATTTATCTTGCAATGGGAAGAGGTGCCAAGTAGTGGGTTCGATCTTACCGTGCTTGATCCCAGTGACAGAAAGGGAACCGCCACGTATGTATCGTTGCTAATAAGGATAAAAAGATGGGATCTATATCTACCGCCATAGATAAACAGATCTTGTCTACATCATGTCATCGTTCTTATTGCATTACTCCATTTTCCATGAACTTAATAGACTATATATATGCTGGATAGCGGTCGATGTGTGGAGTAATAGTAGTAGATGCAGGCAGGAGTCGGTCTACTAATCTTGGACGTGATGCCTATGTAATGATCATTGCCTGGATATCGTCATAATTATTTGAGGTTCTATCAATTGCCCAACAGTAATTTGTTTACCCATCGTTTGCTATTTTTCTCGAGAGAAGCCACTAGTCAAACCTAAGGCCCCCATGTCTTCTTTCTCGTATATTTGCCTTTGCGATCTATTTTTCTCTTGCTTTTATTTTCAGATCCAAAAAACCAAAAAACCAAAAAATACCTTGCTGCAATTTATTTTATTTGGCATTCAATCTATCAGTATTTACATCTTTCTCCTGTCCTCGTGCCATTTCTGGGGCCGTTACTCGAAAGGGATTGACAACCCCTTTAACACGTCGGGTTGCGAGTGGTTGTTATTTGTGTGCAGGGGCTGTTTATGTTATGTTGCTTGGTTCTCCTACTGGTTCGACCGCTGTGCTGCATCATCCCTTCCTCTTTGGGGAAAAAACTGACGTAGCTTCAAGCGACATCAAAAGGAATTTCTGGCGCCGTTGCCGGGGAGGATTTTCATCATAACCAGGTTCCTAATCACAAATCTCGCCTCCTCGCAATTTACATTATTTGCCATTTGCCTCTTGTTTTCCTCTCCCCCACTTCACAAAGATTTGCCTCTCTTTTTCTGTTCGCCGTTTTCTTGCCGGATCCGTTTTTGTTTGCTTTCTTGTTTGCGAAATCATGATACCTCAAAGAAAATATTATGATGTTCCTTACCCAAATATTTTGCTTGAAATTGAGAAAAGTACTAAGGAATATATGACTACACAATTTGAGCATAATAAGTACTTTACTGAAGAACTTAAGGAACATTCCGTTGTGCTAGATGCTATCACAAAACAACTTGATGATATTAGTAGAGAAGTTTGTAATCTTCAATCTAAGTATGCTTTTGCTGAAAGTTTGCTAGGAAAAATATCCGATGCACAAGCTACCTTAGTAAATCAAATGGTTGCTAAACCAATCTCGCTAGAAGATAAAAGTGATGAAGATCTTAAAATGATTGGTGTTTCTTCTATTGATTCCTTGTTTAGTAAAGTTAATATTGATGAAAAAGGGACTGGAGAAGAGTCAACTTTAGGTAGAAGGCGTCCCAATATTTCGGAGGGTGAAAATCTTGTTGAGAAGAATGATGAAAGTGGGTTTGGAGAGGTCAAAACTTTAGCTAGTGATGCACCCACTCTTTTGGATTACAAAGACTTTAATTATGATAGTTGCTCTTTGATTGATTGTATTTCTTTGTTGCAATCCATGATAAATTCACCCCATGCTTATGAAAAAAACAAAGCTTTTACTAAACATATTGTTGATGCTATGATGAAAGCTCTTGAAGAAAAATTGGAATTAGAAGTTTCAATTACTAGAAAATTGCATGATGAATGGGAACCTACTATCAAAGTCAAGATTAAAAATTATGAGTGTTTTGCTTTGTGTGACTTGGGTGCTAGTGTTTCTACAATTCTGAAATCTTTATGTGATGTGCTTGGTCTTACTAATCTTGAAGAATGTTCTTTGAATTTGCACTTGGCGGATTCTACTATTAAAAAGCTTATGGGAAGAATTAATGATGTTCTTATTCTTGCAAATATAAATTATTTGCCCATAGATTTTATTGTTCTTGATATTGATTGCAATCCGTCTTGTCCAATTATTCTTGGTAGACCATTTTTACGCACTATCGGTGCCGTGATTGATATGAAAGAAGGCAATATTAAGTTCCAATTTCCTTTGAGGAAGGGTATGGAATACTTTCCTAGAACTACAATTAAGCCACCCTATGAATCAATCATGAAGGCATCTTATGGATCTCGAACCAAAGATGACAAAATTTAGATCCTTGCTTTATGCCTAGCTAAGGACGTAAAACTATAGCGCTTGTTGGGAGGCAACCCAATGAATAAAATATATTTTTGCTTTTTCTTCCTGTTTTTGAGTGTTAGCACAATTATGCTACCGTTATGATTGTGTTTTTGTGTCTTAATTAGTGTTCGTGCCAAGTAAAGCCTTTAGGATCTTCTTGGGCAATAGTTGTTTGATCTTGCTGAAAAACAAAAAGTTTTGCGCTGATGAAATTAATTTTAGTTTTTTACCAGAGAGCGATAAAATACCCACTCCAATTTCACTAGACCAATATACAAATTTCTCAGGACGTCCTAATGTTTCAGAGTTTTTTGAGCTACAGAAGTATTCGAAATAGTCAGATTGCTACAGACTGTTCTATTTTGACAGATTCTGTTTTCTTTTGTGCTGTGTGCTTATTTTGATGGCTCTATGGTTTTCTTTGATGGGATTTTGCCATAGAAAAGTTGGAATACAATAGATATAATACAAAAACAAAATATGAATTGGTTTGATACAACACTTATAGTAGTGATTTATTATTCTTATACTAACGGATCTCATGAAGGTTTTGTTGAGTTTTGTGTGATTGAAGTTTTCAAGTTTTGGGTTATCTTATGATGGATGAAGGAAGGATGTAAGAGCCTAAGCTTGGGGATGCCCTGGCATCCCAAGCTATTATCCAAGAATGAGAAACCAACTAAGCTTGGGGATGCCCCCAAGTGGCATCCCCGCTTTCTTCCAACAACTATCGGTATTTTACTCAAGACTATATTTTTATTCGTCACATGATATGTGTTTTGCTTGGAGCGTCTTGTATGATATGTGTCTTTGCTTGGTTTATTTTGTGTTTTAAGTCATCAGCTAGACACACCTATTTGAGAGAGTCAAAAGTATATCTTGACTTGTTAGAATTGCTCTCTATGCTTCAATTAATTTTTTTATGAGCAATGGACTTGCTCTAGTGCTTCACTTACATCTTTTTGTGCACGGTGTGCTTTGTTAATTTTGAAGAAATGCTCTCTTGCTTCACTTAGATTTATTTTAGAGTTGGTAAAATTTTGAAGAAATTCCCTCTTGCTTCACTTAAATTATTTTGAGAAAAAGAAAATTTGTTATGCTCATGATCTTCACTTATATTTGTTTGAGATTATGAAAAGCAACACATGAAAATTAGTCCCAAAGTGATAGATATCCAAGAAGGATAAAGAAAAAAAGAGAAAAAAATGTCATGAAGATCATTGGACAAAATAAGCTTGATTCTTAGTAATAGTTTTGAGACATGATGATGTGATATGTGAGTCATCTTGATGAGTAATTATGCTTTAGTAATAATATTGGTGTTAAGGTTTGTGATTCCCTATGCATGCACAAAAGTCAATAATCATGCAATGAAATTATATCCTACTTATGGTGCATTATTCGGTGTTAATTATTCTTAATGCTTGCTTATGAGATTATTCGTTTCTTGGTTGGTTGCTTCCCAATATTTTGCTAGCCTTCATTTTGCACTAAGTATGACCTCTACTTGTGCATCCAAAATCCTTTAAACCAGTTTTGCCACATGAGTCCACTATATCTACCTATATGCGGTATTCTTTTGCCGTTCTAAGCAAATTTGCATGTGCCATCTCTAATTTTCAAAATAAACTTCTCTTTTGTGTGTTTGTTTCGCTCGCGGAGCGGTGAGGGGTGGCTAACATTTTCCATGCTAGATGTGTTATTCTCAGGAAGAGTGTTTATTCACTTGTCATTGCACAAGAGTAAGGCAAAGGTATTAGGGATGCCCAGTCCCGAAATGCAAAAACAAATGAATTTACTTTATGTTGTCAAATAATACATTCCTTGGAAAGTGTTGGTATGGAGGGCAACCGTGGATACGGCTAGCCATGGAAAGTGAAAGTTATGGTAGAAAAAGGAATACACTTTATTTTATTTTTGGGAACCGCCTATGATATATCTATGCATGGAAAGTATTGGGAACTCTAAGTCGTTTTCGTTGGTGGGATAGATACACCTCCCAAAATGTTTTTATCTCAATTTTTTTGCTTTGAGCTCTGGCACCTTTACAAATCCCTACTTCCCTCTACGAAGGGCCTATCTTTACTTTATGCAATTTTTTTTTATTGAGTCTCCATCTTCTCTTATAAAATCACCAACTAGGAGGTAATATGATCGTGCTTAAGTATTGGGTGTAGTTAATATTCGAGTGTGTTTCATGAATGGATCAATGTTTGAGCATGATGGGCTAGGGATAACTTATTTTAGCGTTGATATTTTAAAAGACATGGTTGCTTGTTGATATGCTTGAGTATCTAAATTATTATGTCAAAACTAGACTATTTCTTTGAATCACGTAAAAGTCCAAATGTCCATGCTATAAAGAAAAGAATATGGTATGACATGATGAACAACACTCCACATCAAAAATTCTGTTTTTATCACTTACCTACTCGAGGACGAGTAGGAGTTAAGCTTGGGGATGCTGATACGTCTCCAACGTATCTATAATTTTTTATTGTTCCATGCTGTTTTATTATCAATCTTGGATGTTTTATAATCATTTTATAGTCATTTTATATCATTTTTTGGTACTAACCTATTGACATAGTGCCAAGTGCCAGTTGCTGTTTTTCCCATGTTTTTTTACAGCGCAAAAAATCAATATCAAACAGGGTCCAAATGCCACGAAACTTTACAAGATTTTTTATGGACCAAAAGGAAGATGTTTGTACCTGGTTGCACCTGGGGGGAGTTCCGAGGAGGGGACAACCCATCAGGGTGTGCCAGGAGGCCCAGGCGCACCCTGGAGGGTTGTGCCCACCTCGGGTGCCTCCCGGACCGCCTCTTTGCTTTATAAACTAGTTGACCCGTTGCGCCAAATGGCGCAAAGACCCGCTAAAGCCATGTTGTCGATGAAAATAGTTTCATTTTGCAAGGACATATTCGATACTCGTAATAAAAATCCCATGTGTTAAACCATGCTATTTTTAAAATGTCCATCAAAAAGATCATCCAGTAAACCCATGAGCCACGGTTCCTTTCTAATGGAAACAGGTAATGTAATCTATGAGATTGTAATAGTGGAAAGACCATTATCAATATTTTTATTATTCTTATAACTGTAAACAAGGAGACCACTACCATCTGAATTCATACATGCACCTCCCATAAAACCAATATATTGCACAAACAACACTCGCAAATTGTCATAGGCTTTCTGTAACAATGTAACCACTGTAATTTCTTCAACGATGACAAGAGCTGGTAGAATGATGGTTGCTTGCTTGGATCGCTGCACCAAAGATCGTTGAGGTCATAGTTAGTGAGGCAAGTAGCAGAAAAGAAGAGAAAATAAAAATTGAGAACAACGACATAATATTTGAGAAACGATCTGTCATCTTACTTGTCCCGACATGAAGGTATTATGCTAGCCACCAGTGGAATGACCTCTTTGGGAATACCTAGTCGTTTGTTCTGGAACCCAACTGCTCCAAAAACTTGCATTGGATTCAGCCCGCTTGAAAGTACAACCAACATTGCTAATTCCCATAGGATTACTCACATAGGGGCAGAAGCTCTTTCTCTAACATGCAAGCAGAACGAACATAGGACTGTATGTATAATAAGTTTCTATAAGATAAGCAACTTGTTGTGTTACCACCTAGACAAAAGCACCTGAGTGGACAAATCAAAACGCTGGATAGGGGCCACATCTAGCACACACTTTTCACATATCATTTGAATTTTGGTGGATCCTGGATGAACGGCTTCTTGGAGACTGAATTCGGGTGGACTCCTAGATCTCCAGTATAGATATTAATCCAGGAAATTGTCCTATGGAAAATACAAAAATATAAGAACCATGAGCTAAAGGCATGCTTGTAATTAGAACAACAACCTACATGTAATCCGCCAGGGAGAATGATACTGCAAAAAAGGTTAAATCTCTTATACTGAAAACCGTGCAAAGGAGTGCCCCGCTGTAATAATGTAAATTTCCTGGGATGTATATTTAATAGCTAAATTTTGTTCAAATGTCTGGGAATATTAATCATAAATCCGAAGAATGCATGAAACAGCAGACCAAATATATCTACCATAAGACATCAAAAAAGATATCATTTGGATCTATTTTGTCAACAAAATTGACAACCACAATAACCATGACAATCCTGCACAAAGGATGGTATACACCAAAATACTTTCAATCATAAATTCTATCTAAAAGCTAAGGTTTATTCTTAGATGCAAATATACTATCAACTCATAAAGCTGAGATACCCCTTCGGACCAGATCACCTAAGTTGGCACTAATATCAACTTTTACTTTGCAATAATAAGAAGATCTTCATACTTTCCTCTGTCCCAAATCTAATAGGTTTACAACCCTGATATATGACATTGGCTACTGTCATGTTGCATTTCAAAAGAACAAGGGAAAAAGGCACGACAACCACGTGTAGGGCTGCTCCAAGAAACTCACATGCTTAGTTTTCATCTTGATGTTGTAGGGTAGCAGAGACTTAGAAAAAAACACATCGAAGCAAAGCTAAAAAAATGGCTACATAGCAAGCAATGATAATGAAAAATATTTTCAGTTATCACTGACCACCAGAAGTAACACTATCGGCTCCATAAAAATGTCTTGGTAATTGACTGTTGAAAGGCAGAAGAACTGAATATATAAGAATAAGCCATAAGGCACACTTCTCACAAAAAAAGAGATGGCCACTGTGAAGAAGCACGAGCCTAGTATGTCTCTAATAATAGAGATGCTCCTGTTCAATATAACTAAACTATTCCGTGAGCAAAATGTAAACATGCATGTAGCTTGAATTCAAAGAATACACATGTAGCTGGAAAGAAAGGAAGCAAACCTCGAGCAGCAAAACAGAGTTACAACAAAACAGAAGATCAACATGCAGCAACACAGGAGATTGCATAACCTGATAAATAAACATAAATGAAGTAGTCAGAGCAGGCAAAGAAAACTTCATGCGCCAAGGCATTAAAACATTTTACAGTTCAGTTTGCAAGTTCAAAGTTGACACCATGGCGACACACAACTATAGAGTAAAAGACCAGCATGCTATGCATGTATACCATGTTTCACTTTGAAAATAAAGCTGGATTGCAACTGAATATCTCTCCTTGTATTTCCTATATTCCACACACCTAAATTAAACCAGCAAGTTAGCATGTCATTATTTACAAAGAAACACCAAAATAACCTAATCAACCATATCCCTTCTTTAATATTTCCTTTCTTTTTTGTAATTCTAATTCTTCAACATGGCACAAGGATTTATCCCTATTTAATCTCACACTAAGACCTAAACTTAGTGTGTGGCATATATGTTAATACCCCCAACCTAAGATCTAAGAAGAGCAAGAACAACAAAACTGAGAAATTTCCCTTGGTTATTTTAAGTTTTCGTCGAACTGGCAAAATCATTTGTAGGCAACTCAAGTTATACGCCGCGTGCAAGAAGTGAACTTCCTTAGAAACCTCACAAATGTACGACAAGTTAGGTAAGTAACAATATATTGAGGATGAAAAAATGCTTATCGATACATGAGTTGAGAAACCAATCAAATATCTTCAGATTCAATGACGCAATTATCCTAGAAAGATCTTAAGCCTGGAGAACCCTTCAACTGAACAAAAAATAGCAAGTCAACATATCAACAACAACACAAGAGACAACTTGTTAGCAAATCCAGCAGTAAACAAAAAAACACGCTACTAATTCTTAATACCATTAACCTGTAAGATTTGTACAAGTAAAGTCATGTTAGTGATTCTTACACCAAATCAGTATACCACCGCCATAGTACTACACCGTCTAATTACTATATGATTATCAGACTGAAGAAAAACGTTGCAGCCCCCTTCCGCCACTTTGTGGATGTGACCTCGTGTTCCCTCCGCTTCAGATCAGGAACCTAAGGGAGGAATAACGGACGGCGGACGATGGTTGTTTCCACTCTTGTTTCAATGTGATCAGGAAGCAAATGCAATCCACTTTCAGAAAACCAAACTATATATACCTAAAGGATCAGTGTTCTAAAAATGTGAGTTACACTTCCTGCTTCCATGATCCATAATAAAATAAGAGACTTAGGAAAGGGGCTAGCCTACACAAATAGCCCAGAAAGATCAAGCAAAACTTGGAGAGTGGAGGGAGAGCTCACCTGGACCCAAGAATTTGTAGGTGGCCAAGATAGATGTGATAGGAAGCACAGAGGATCCGAAGAAAGCATACAACTCATTAGGCAATACATTCCTCCCCTACAATCCGTGGCCATGCTGGCCATGCTCGAACCAAAGGTCCACAATGTTGCATCCAATATCAGCACAATAGCAAGGCAAAGGCATGACTTCGGAACCTAATCCCAAAGCAGCAAAAATAAAATGGCAGTAAGGCAAAGACATGTAAAGATGCAAAGGTTACATGAACTGGACATGCCAAAATTGACTAGCTCATCTTCGAGTTCCTCCAGCAATGCCTCTTCCCTGTTCGAGGAGCTCTCTGTATCAGCCACTCGCCTGCTCATCTCCATGATGCTCGCCTCAGCCTGTAAATCCATAAAATTTAATTTAAGCCAGATAAATATTTTATCAGTAACTCTCGCTCTCTGGAACAAATGTGGACCAACTAAACTGAATATTCTACTCCCTCCGTTCCCAAATATTTATCTTTCTAGAGATTTCAACAAGTGACTACATACGAAGCAAAATGAGTGAATCTACACTCTAAAATATGTCTACATACATCCGTATGTTGTAGTCTGTTTGAAATGTTTGGAAAGACAAATATTTAGGAACGAGGGAGTACATTAGACCAGAATCTTGACTAATTAATAACTGACATAAGCAATCAACGTGTGAACACTCACTCTATGGGACAAATGCGGACCAAACTGAACAAAATATTCTACACGAGAACATAATCCAGACTAATTAATAATGACATAAGCATTGGACCTGTGAACACTCGCTCTCTGGGATAAATGCAGACCAAACTAAACCGAAGAAACATATAACTTTGTTTTTACCTTCATAACAGGTAGCATGACCAGAATCACAATCCGTGAGAAGCCATAAACCTAGAAACTGCATCAGTTAGAAAGACTGCATAGACGTGGCACATGTGCAAATATTTGTCCAATTACAAAATAAGAAAGGGATATTACCAGCACATTTTGTTATACTGCTTGGTTATGTTCAAATGGTACACAAAATCGTATTGGTAGATGAAGAAACACAATGCAAGATCTTTCAGTCCCCTCTTTTTATCCCTCTCTGGATCCATGTCCCTTCTTTTTCATCCCTCTCTCTGAATCTAGATCCTAGCAATGATCAAGCTTCCAGTCCCCTCTTTTTCATCCCTCTCTCTCAAACACACATGACACATTGTAGCAAACATAACACATACTATAATTGAAAACTAAAGCTGTGACTCTATTATCCAATTTCAGTAACCATAAACTCTGTGCCTAGCAGCAAAGATCTCATAAATGCACATACACATGATCACAAATTGTATCATCTAAATGCAAGAACAAAGTGGAGGAAAGAGAGAGGATGTAGAGGCAAACCTGAACTTCCTCGAGCTCCTTGCTCCTGCTGCTCTAGTCGGAGACCCTCCCTCAACCACCGACCACATCCGCAACTGCCGCTGAAATGTAATGAAGGCCTCCCATGAAAGGAAATTAATATCTATATATGAGAAATTAGATGAGAATATGTGGAGTAGCCAATAGGCATTTTTAGCATCGCTATGATACTGGATAATGTTGGCCTCTGGTAGCACGATGCATCACAAGCATATGTCGAGACACAAAGGTAAGTACTAGATAATTTTATACCCCAGTGCAGACTGTGCGTTCTTCCTGAATGGAACACAGAAAACCCGGATTGGAATTTTCAGAAGTTCTCTAAAACTACCTGTCGTCAATGAGTAAAGTATCCTATGGCTAATACTTATGTACGTAACAAATTCATGTCTCCATTGTCCAGAATTCAACATCCATCAGAATATAAACAAACTTGACAAGCATTGTACTGCCCCTTCTTACATAGACCATGCAAACTAACAAGGACGTCCCTTCAACCACATATAACACAAGCATAAAGCAAAGAATATTAAACTGTGACTTCAACTACAGATAACACAAGCACCATTGTGTTGTCTAGCATAAACAACATGGAGCCCGTAGCAGCAGCGTATGATCTGCGATTTACATTTATACTCATTACTGTTAGCAAAACAAACCACCTTTCGTTTATTAAATCATGATTTTCTCACCATGAATCATAGTATATTATATATACAAGATTTTCAGTCATGGTTGGTTTCTGTGCCTAAAATAGGTATGCAAATTGGTGCATGGCGACAAATAGTAGCAAGTATCGCTCACGGATAACAATCTACTCAAACTGAATTGAAACCGGATAAATAATGCAACCAGACAACCAGGTATAAAACTGGCACATATGTGTATAGACAACTATTTCATTGGCCTTTCCTCGAATTTGTACCTATTCATCTATGCTTATGTTTAAAGATCGAGTATCCATCCGCTGTAACATCAAGAAATTGCACATGTATCTTTCTCTCCACTCTTTTCACAAAATTGGTTGCTTTAAACATAAAAATTGTTGGCAATACATATATGATTATATTTTTTCCAAAAAATTAACTCACATGTCAGCATACATACCTAGGCACTCATTATTTATCCAAGAATTTGGTGGCATGGATCCACTCTGGAAACAAACAGACACATGGTATAAGAAAAACGCGAAGAGAAAAGACACGGGACAACACATACCTTGCCTCCTCCCTGGCCCGGTTCCCTGTCGCCAGCCTCCTCCCCCTCCTGCGCAGCTCAACCCCATCGCGACCAGAGCGTTGCCCCGTGCTCCAACCACCGGATGGACAATGAAGATAATTGTGTTGAGGGAGGTAGACCATCAATGAAGGTTTGAAGAGGAAAAACTAAGAGAATAGATATGGGGAGAGGGATCCCACCATCTCCAGCTTCCTCTATCTCGAGCACCTCCATCCGGTCTCTCATTTTTCTGACCTTCCCCGTCTCGACCTCTATCTCGAGTTCCGACCCACCAACGCCAGATTCAACCCAGAAGCACCAACGATGGTGGAGGGGAGTAGCAGGCAGCGGTGGTGACGAGCGAGGATGAGGGAGGGGCTATGGGGAACGATGCGTGTGCAACACCCCGGCAGCGGCATGGCGCCACGAATGACGGCTTCCTCTTGGCGGCGTGGTTGTAGGAGAGAGAGGAGGGAGGCAGAACGACGGCGGCGGCTAACGAGGACGGAGGAGGGAGGAGCGCGAGATGTGGGGCTTGGTGAGGCTAGGGTTTGTCTGGTGGGGGCTGGGGCCTGGGGAGAGGGGGGATTGGGTGCGGAGCGCGCGGTGCAGATTGGGCAAAACGCTCTGCACGCGGAAACAGGTGGCCCAGCCAACCAGCGTGCCGCCAGCCCACCCGTCAATGGACAATGAAAACTACCGCCAGATGAAAATTAGTTTTAACTGCCATGAAGATCTGATGGCTCGGACACGCTGGAATACAAATCCGACGGCCAACGGAGCTTCAAATTGGGGGAGCCTCGTGGGAGCGAGTTGGCTTATCCAGCCGCCGCAGAGTCTAGAACCACCAGATCCAATCTAAACACTGCTACCTCTTGAGCACTGCGTTGGTTTTCCCTTGAAGAGGAAAGTGTCGGTGTCAAAACCGGCGGATCTCGGGTAGGGGGTCCCGAACTGTGCGTCTAGGCCGGATGGTAACAGGAGGTAAGGGACACGAAGTTTTACCCAGGTTCGGGCCCTCTCGATGGAGGTAAAACCCTACGTCCTGCTTGATTAATATTGATGATATGGGTAGTACAAGAGTAGATCTACCACGAGATCGGAGAGGCTAAACCCTAGAAGCTAGCCTATGGTATGATTGTTGTTGTGTATGTTGTCCTATGGACTAAAACCCTCCGGTTTATATAGACACCGGAGAGGGTTAGGGTTACACAAAGTCGGTTACAATGGTAGGAGATCTGCATATCCGTATCGCCAAGCTTGCCTTCCACGCCAAGGAAAGTCCCTTCCGGACACGGTACGAAGTCTTCAATCTTGTATCTTCATAGTCCAGGAGTCCGACTGAAGGTATAGTCCGTCCATCCGAACACCCCCTAATCCAGAACTCCCTCAGTAGCCCCTGAACCAGGCTTCAATGATGATGAGTCCGGCGCGCAGATTGTCTTCGACATTGCAAGGTGGGTTCTCCCCCAAATTTTGTGTACCTGTTGAATAAAGTCCGGTTCCTTGTAGATGTTGCGCTCCTTGGCTTCTACGCCCAATAATGGCCGCTTCCCACGTGTCAAACGAATATGAAAAGTCTGAGTGTTTTTACATCCACACCCCTAGCCGCGTAAATGAGCTGCCCTATTTAAGGGGACGAGGATTTGGATCCAAACCACACCTTCTCCCCTTCGCAAGTGTTCATCAGAGTGCATCCGACAAAGGTCCATTCCACCATGGCCAGCCGTCGCAACTCCTCCCCTCGCCCTTCCAGCCCTAAGCCTGGATATTGGGAGAGATGCTCCATCCCGCATAGCGAGTTAGTGACGCTCCAGACCAAGGGATTTCTCCCCCCGGCCTATATGGTCCCGGTTCGAGCCGGTCTTGCCGTCTATAACGGCGGAGAGCAAGCAGAGAGTGCCCCTAATCCCTCCAAAGGAGAACGGGTGTGCCTCGTCCCTTATTTAATAAGGGGGCTCGGATTTCCAATCCATCCATTTCTCCGGGGGCTGCTGGAGTTCTACGGCCTCCAGCTACATAATCTCACGCCTGCCTCCATATAGCATATCGCGGGCTTTGTAGCCCTCTACGAGCTGTTCTTGGGTGTTGAGGCTCATTTCGGGCTGTGGAAAGAGCTATTCTGCCTCGTGCCCCGTTCCAAGAAGGGGTCAATGTATCAAGTGGGCGGAGCCGAAGTGTGCCGCATCGCTGGGACCGGATATCTGTCCGGAACCCCAAAGAAGGCGTCCGGAGACTGGCCCTCGGAATGGTTTTATATAGAAGACGTCCCGCTACCGGATCCTGTCCGGATCGGCCTCCCTGAATTCAACAATGCTCCCTTAAAGAAGCGCCTAAGCTGGCGCCCACGGAGCCCTCAGAGGGAAAGTGACAGGGACATCATTTACCTGATGGGCCGAATAAGATTGTTAGCCCATTCCGGACTAACCATGATTGGGTTATGGCCGAATGCATTATGCGGGGGGTGCAGCCGCTTCAGTATAGAAGCCACCCCATGTGGGACTTCAACGGGGAGGACGACGCCACCCGCTACGGCCGTAAGGGGCCGGATTCAGCTGCCGCTCTACTAAAGATCTTGTCCACTTTGTATAAGGGAGAAGAGGAGGAATTTCTTCGCGTCAACGCTCAGGGTGGATTCTCCATGCACAATCCCCCAAGCTGGGTAAGCGGCCGTACTTGTCCATCCATTTTGTATTCCCATTGTTAAATATTCAGTCTGACGACTTCAACGCAGGAACTGCGCCGGGCTGTTAAGGAAATAAGCAGCCCTCCTTCACAACCCGAGGACCCAGGACGGTCCCTCGAACCGGCCTCTCAAGAGGATCCGGACATATCTGTGGAGCTGATTGATGGAGTGTTCCATCAATTGAGTAAGGACAACGCCTTGGTGGCCATTACGTCCGATTACCCAGGGCTAATCCTGACCCCCCAGGTAACTGAGATCGAAGTCCCAGTACCCCGAATAGGTGTCCGCCCACTCGTGTTTTCAGTTTCCTGATTAGAAGGCAGAAGGCCGAACCTGCGGCGACAAGCCAACGAGGGGCCATAGGGCCCCGCGGGCAGAAAAGAAGTGCAGTCCGGACCGAGGCGTCAGCGCAAAGGTATGGCGCGCCCCCTTATCCCAGGTGTTATACCTTCGAGGCACATTGACACTCGCGCTCTCTTCAGGACAAAGAGACCCCACCGGACTATATCCGGAGAGGCTGGCAATCGCGCCTCCACCAGCCAGGCTCCAAAGCCTGGTCCGGAGGCGGAGGAGAACGCAAGGCGCGCGCCAGACGCTCCTCCGACGGAGGATGTGGACGGGTTGTCTGCCACCAACTCTGAGGTGGAGAGTGCCATGAACCACAGGCGTCGCCGGACAATTCTTCGCGACGCTTGTTTCTCCCAAGGGGCGTTAGATGCCTTCAACTCGGGAGATGCGTACCTCCGTGCTGCTCAAAATGGTCTAGCTAGAGCCACGGAGCAATATGTAAAAGACATACGGGTAGGAAAATTCTGGTAATTATATATATATACCGGTAGCCCCCGAGACTTGAAATAGTTAGAATAACTGATTTAAGGATCATTTGTTATGCATGTTCTTACAGAAAAGAATTCCCTACTGTCCAAGGAGCTAGAAGAGTGCAAAGCCCAACTTGAGGCCACACTAGCCGCGGCAGGGAAGCCCAAGGAGACCCCCTCTGGTAATATACACTTCGAAAGATAAGTATTTTGCGAAGCACGGCATGGGTGCGAATCTGACAAATGAAATTGTAGATGGCGCCGGATTGAATCCGGAAAGGCAACACCTCATACGCCAGCTAAAGGCTGGTGAGAAGGTGCTGACAAAGGTGAGGCGGGAGAAGAACGATCTCCAAGATGCCAACACCAAGCTGGGCGTCGAGCTGAAAGATGTTCGTGCCCAGCTGTCAGACTCCGTGAAGGAGAATCAGCGGCTTCGGCGCGACATATTTAGTAAGTGCTTGAACGAACCTTTGAAAGAAAGTTCGGCGGGGAAGTCGACTAACAAAGCAATGTCTGTAGGTGTGCTAACAGGTCGTCCTGCAGAGGAGATGCCTGGTTCTACGGGTGACCTTCTTCCCGAGCTCTCGCAACTGCTCGATCGAGTTCGGCAGGCGATGCAAGGCGTCGCCCGGGCTCTGTGGCCATCCGTCTCCATGCCCAAAGGTCTTGGAGAGCTTGCAGAGAAGCTAAAGGGAGCACGGCGGCGCTTCCGCTTGTGGAAGATATCAGCCTGCCGTCAAGGCGCTAGGGAGGCCTGGGCCATGGTGAAGACGCGGTACGCAAAGGCTGACCCCAATCACATGGCCGAGGTCGATCCTATAGGGCCCGATGGGAAGGAGATCCCTGTAAGCTTAGTATACAGCCAAGTAGAGTTGGCCGCAAAGTACTCCCAGCAAGACTGTAAATTAGACAGCCTGTTAGATGGTATTGAAGAGGAATACAATCAGTCAAAATGACCATGTAATTTAATTGACATTTATAATGCCTTCTAGCCGGATTGTAGATCATTGTCATGGCCGACCTTTTCGCTTCAGCCTCGGGACCTGACGGTCCGGAGTGTGTCCGAATTCCCATGCGGTTATATAGGAACCGGGGAATGCATGGAGACCAGGCGTAGGGGTCATTAGGGCTTGAACAGACAAGTGCCCGACTAGTTATGTTATATTACATGGTTAGTAAGAAACATCTTCCAGGGAGAATAGTTCCGTTAGGGGTTCCTTTCCCTGGGAGGCATGCCCTAAGGTGCATGTCCATGCTGCGAAAAGAAACGCAAGAAAAACATCTGGGGGCGTATAGATAAAAATAAAAAAAGATCATCATTAGTTCATCGGTCGAATATTCCCTTAAGAACGCTAGCTTTCGGCTTCACCCAGTCTGAGGTACACGTCCGACTGACCCGGCAGTAACAATCGCAGAGGTGCTCCCTTTACCACCTAGCCGAACAATTGAGAATGTAGGGGTAAGCACAGGAGCCAGGCAACCCAGCTTGGCCAAAACTTAAGTCATATCGATGCATATAATGGTGAATAAAAGGTACATGCGGAAGTGTCACACATGTGTTGGGCATGAAGCCCGTATGAATAAGCTTCTGTTTAAAGAAGCCCCTAGGTTTAATGAGCGCGGATAGCGCGTCACTTTATGAGCCTTTAAAGGCTATAAGAGAGAGAGAGCAGAAGAGAAATGTAAGACAGAAAATATATAAAAAATGGACAGAGGAAGGAGACGAACACAGAGTTCGGCGCTAGGCATAGAATCTTCGGAGACGGGCTGCGTTCCATGGGTTTGGCTCGAGCCGGTTATCCGATGCATCCCGCAGGCAGTACGCTCCACCAGTCAGGACTTGGTCAATTATGAAGGGACCTTCCCACTTGGGCTTGAGTTTGTCCTTTTTCTTGTCTGGTAGTCGTAGAACTAATTCGCCAACGTTGTAATTTTTGGCCCGTACTTCTCTGCTTTGGTATTTGCGAGCCTGCTGCTGATAGAATGCGGAACGGGCTTTTGCCACGTCACGCTCCTCCTCCAATGCGTCCAAGCTGTCCTGCCGATCGAGCTCGGCTTCTCTTTCTTCGTACATGCGCACTCGAGGTGAGTCATGAATTAGGTCGCAAGGCAAAACTGCCTCTGCGCCGTACACCATAAAGAATGGTGTGTATCCGGTGGTGCAATTCGGCGTGGTCCGCAGCCCCCAGAGTACGGAGTCGAGCTCCTCTACCCAGTGCGTGTTAGATTCCTTGAGGGACAGCACTAATCTGGGTTTGATGCCGCTCATGATAAGACCATTTGCACGTTTGACCTGGCCGTTAGTTTGTGGGTGATAGACAGAAGCATAATCGAGCTTGATGCCCATGTTTTTGCACCAGAGTTTTACCTCGTCGGCCGTGAAGTTCGTCCCGTTATCAGTGATGATGCTGTGGGGGACGCTGTAACGGTGTACAACCCCGGATATAAAGTCTATCACCGGTCCGGATTCGGCCGTCTTAACAGGCTTGGCTTCTATACATTTGGTGAACTTATCCACCATGACCAGTAAGTATTTTTGCTTGTGGGTTCCGCCTTTAAGGGGTCCAACCATGTCAAGCCCCCAAACCGCGAAGGGCCAAGTAATGGGGATAGTTTGGAGGGCGGTGGGTGGCATATGGCTTTGGTTTGCAAAGAGCTGGCAACCGGTGCATCGTTGGACTAAGTCCTGAGCATCTGCCCGGGCCGTCGGCCAATAAAAGCCTGTACGGAAGGCCTTGCTTACAAGGGACCGGGCTGCAGTGTGATGACCGCTGAGTCCGGCATGAATTTCAGCCAGGAGGTTCCGCCCCTCCTCTTCGGAGATGCACCTTTGAAGGACTCGGGTAGTGCTTTTCTTATAGAGCTCTCCCTCGTGGACTCTGTAGGCTTTGGATCGCCGCACTATGCAGCGTGCCTCATTTTGGTCCTCGGGGAGTTCCTGCCTAGTAAGGTAGGCGAGGGATGGTTCTGTCCACGGGGCGATGACGGCCATTATTATGTGGGCTGAAGGTGTTATTTCATTGGCAGAGCCTCCGATTGTGTCAGACTGTTCGGTGTCGGGCAGTGCGGTTGGGTGTAGCGACCAGACCTCAAACAGTCTGATCTCTGTGCTCCGGTGTCATCCCTGGATCAGTAATGCTGACACCACACAGTACTCGAAGGATTTATAATAGAGTAGCAATCACACACTTATTACATCGAGTGTCTCAAAAGAGAACTTATTACAATAAGTATGGCTTAAGGCCATCTAATAACGATAACAACGGAAGGCTTGGAAGATAAGTGAGTCCATCAACTCCAATGGCATCACTGAGTATAGAACCACGACCTAAAACTCCTTAATCATTGTCTGAAAAGTCTGCAACATTAACGTTGCAGCCCGAAAACGGGTCAGCACATGGAATATGCTGGCAAGGTAACACATAGAGAGTAATGGATTGAAACATCTATACTATATGCATATTTGGCTGGTGGAAAGCTCTATGATTACAGTTTTGCGTAAAGCCAATTTTTCCCTACTTCAAAGGAATAAAATTTAATTACTATCATGGTGGTTGTTAAACATTGAGAATGGTTGACAACATTCTCAATCCCAATTAAGCATCATCATTAAAAAAGCCCACAAAATTAATTTAGGGTAACATGTTGAGATTCACATGAAAATCCAAGTTCTAGATACTCAAGATGTCCATAACCGGGGACACAGCTAACCATGATTAGTTTATTACACACTGCAGAGGTTTGCGCACTTTTCCCCACAAGACTCGATCGCCTCCGTTTGGTTTCTCGCACTACATGGTGTTTGAGAAGACGGATGACCGAGACATAGTCTTTCAGAAGCTTTACGATTGGGTAGACCGTACCACCTACATCCCCTACATCTGCTAGTCTACGACTGTAAGAGTTCGCACAACTTAGTCAACTATGCTAGAGCCCATAATAGCTTGTGGCTGCACACGAAAGTTTCTAGTATGAATAGTCTCATGATCCCTTTGAGCCTGGGTGGCGGTCCAAAAGAAAACAGGCAAGTCCTGGAATACCCAGGTGCCTCAATCCACCCAGATGTGTGTTTAAGTTGCCACCTTAGATAAACCATTGATTAACAATCTCACATCTGTCATGGATTTCACTCACCCAATCCACGTCTATTAGCATAGCATGGCATAATAAGCAAACGTAGAAGTAACTACCAAAGGTTTGATAATAAACGGGTAATAGGTACTACCTCATCTACTTCCCATCCCACAATTTAATTAGATCCTAATCATGCAATGTGTGAGGATTATCTAATGCAATAAAACTGGGTAGTAGAAAATGTATGATCAAAGTGTTACTTGCCTTGCTAATGATCCGCGAAACCTAACGATTCGAAGTAACATGCGGCGCACTCCGGGTATTCTATCACAGACAAACAAACAAGCATACAATAAGTACTCATCTAATGCACAGGTAAAACTCAAATAAGAGATCTAACCAGAAGGTTCAACTTAAGAACTCCAGTTGGCAAAAAGAATCAAATCAAACGAAGCAACGAAAGTCAAACGTTGAAAGAAAACAACTTCGTTCTAGTAATCTGGATCTAGGGCAAATTTTACAGTAGCAAAATCTTGTTTAAGTTGGTTAAAACGGATAAAGGGTTTCGAGACGAATCCCTAGGCACTTGAATCGCCTGATTCCGATAAACGAGAGAAAAGTTAAACTAAAACGAAAATCGGATCAGGAATCTCGATCAGAAAAATCGCGGATTTAATCCAAGAAAAAGAAAAACGACGAACGCCGATTTTTTTCTCTTTTTTTCGGCACGGAAATCGAGGCGCGATGAACCTCGGGCGGCGGGATCGTCGGCGGCTGCAGCGGCTCCGACGGCGCGCGCGATCGAGGCGGGGCTGATGGGCTGGGGCGGCTCGGGGCGGCGCTATTTAAAGGCTGCCCCCGGGCGGTGTCCCACTCGGGTACGACCCGAAGTCGGTTCATTTTTTTAATTATTCCGCTCAGAAGAAAAATAAAAAGAAATACTAAACGGACTCCAAAAATTCCGAAATAAATTTTCACGGGCTTCTAAAATCAAGCCGCACAAGGTGAACATTTATTTGGGCCCTAAATGCAATTTTGAAAAATGCACATTTTTCCTAAATTCAAATAAAACACCGAAAAACTCCGAAATAAAATCTTATTTGATTTTATTATTAAATCCTCAATATTTCTTTATTTTGGTAAAGTCATTTTATTCCCTCTCTCATATTTTTGTAAAAGAAATAATTGATGATAAAATAAATAAAATCAAATGATCCTATTCTCAAAATTTGAGAGAACTCAAAAATGAAAATAACGAAATCCCCAACTCTCTCCGTGGGTCATTGAGTTGCGTAGAATTTCTAGGATCAACCAAAATGCAAAATAAAATATGATATGCATGATGATCTAATGTATAACATTCCAAATTGAAAATTTGGGATGTTACAAACCTACCCCCCTTAAGATGAATCTCGCCCTCGAGATTCGGGTTGGCTAGAAAATAGGTGAGGGTGGTCTTTGAGCAAATCTTCCTCTCGTTCCCAGGTGGCTTCATCCTCCGTGTGGTGGCTCCACTGAACTTTGCAAAACTTTATAACTTTGCTGCGAGTAACTCGGCTGGCAAACTCGAGAATCTTAATTGGTTTCTCCTCGTAGGTCAAATGTTATCCAACTGAATAGTTTCCAATGGCACCGTGTCTCTCAACGGTATGTCAGCCATCTCCGCGTGACATCTCTTCAACTGGGAAACGTGGAATACATCATGAACTCCTGACAATCCTTCGGGCAATTCCAACTTGTAGGCCACTTCTCCCATATGCTCCAAAACTTGATATGGTCCTACAAATCGTGGTGCTAACTTCCCTTTAACTCCAAAATGCTTTGTTCCCTGAAGTGGAGATACTCGAAGATAAGCTCTGTCTCCGACTTCGTAAACTGTCTCCTTGCGTTTAGAATCTGCATAACTTTTCTATCTGGACTAGGCTACCTTGAGCCTATCACGAATCAATTTCACCTTCTGTTCAGACTCTTTAATCAAGTCAGGACCAAACAACTGGCGGTCTCCAACTTCGTCCCATGACAACGGTGTCCTGCACCTCCTTCCGTACAAGCTTCGAAAGGGGCCATCTTTAAACTGGTTTGGTAACTGTTGTTGTAAGAGAACTCTGCATATGGCAAATTATCGTCCCAACTAGATCCATAATCTAGCGCACAAGCTCTCAGCACATCCTCCAAAATCTGATTAACTCTCTCGGTCTGTCCGTCTGTCTGTGGATGAAAAGTTGTACTGAAATCTAGTCTGGTACCCAAAGTTTCGTGCAACTGCTTCCAGAAATTTGAGGTAAACCGGGTTCCTCTATTTGATACGATACTCCTTGGAACTCCATGCAAACATACGATCCTGGTCATGTATATCTTTGCCAACTTAGCACTGGCGTAAGTGGTCTTTACTGGGATGAAATGAGCTACTTTCGTCAATCGATCAACTACAACCCAAATCGAGTCATAGCCTGAACGAGTCCTGGGCAATCCTGTGATAAAATCCATGCCTAGCTTATCCCACTTCCATTCGGGTATCGGCAATGGTTGTAACAATCCTGCTGGCTTCTGATGCTCTGCCTTTACTCACTGACATACATCACAAACTGCTACATACTCCGGTATATCCTTCTTCATTCCGGTCCACCAGAAAATATCCTTCAAATCCAAATACACCTTGGTATTTCCTGGGTGAATTGAATACGGTGAGTCGTGTGCCTCTTGCAAAATCAACTTCCTGATCTCCGGGTCATTGGGCACATAAACGCGATCTTCAAACCATAGGGTGTCGTGCTCATCCTCACGGAATCCTTTAGCTTTTCCTTTGCTCAGTTTCTCCTTTATAGCGGCAATCTCTTTGTTAGCTTTCTGAGCTTCCCTGATTTTATCCATCAAGGTTGACTGAATCTCCATTGCTGCTACATAACCTCTCGGAACTATTTCCAAACATAGTTCACGAAGATTTTCGGCTAACTCCCTTGGTATTCCTCCCATCATTAACGTATTGGCATGGCTCTTGCGGCTTAATGCGTCAGCTACTACATTAGCCTTTCCGGGGTGATAATGCAATTTCATATCATAATCCTTGATAAGCTCCAACCATCTCCTTTGTCTAAGGTTTAACTCCTTTTGTGTGAAAATGTACTTCAAACTCTTATGATCCGTGTACACCTCACAATGGTTTCCAATGAGAAAATGTCTCCATGTTTTCAAAGCATGCACTACGGCTGCTAACTCCAAATCATGCGTGGCATAATTTAACTCATGAGGCTTCAGTTGTCTTGAGGCATATGAAACAACTCTCCCTTCCTGCATAAGCACTGCTCCAAGTCCTCGACGTGAAGCGTCGCAATACACCTCATAATCCTTGGTCTGGTCTGGCAAAATCTACACTGGTGAGGTAACCAAACGTTTCTTCAACTCCTGGAAACTAGCCTCACATTCCTCTGTCCATATGAACTTGGTATCTTTCTTCAACGACTCAGTCATAGGCTTCGCAATCTTTGAGAAATTCTCAATAAATCTCCGGTAGTATCATGCGAGTCCAAGAAAACTCCGGATCTCTCCAACTGTTGTTGGGGCTTCCCACTTGGTCACGGTTTCAACTTTAGCAGGATCTACTGCTATACCTTCTCCAGATATAACATGTCCGAGGAATCCTACTTCCTTCAACCAAAACTCACATTTGCTGAACTTGGCATATAATTGATGTTCTCTGAGCTTTCCAAGTACCAAACGCAAATGCTCCTTATGTTCCTCTTCATTCTTCAAATAAACCAGGATATCATCAATAAACACTATGACGAACTTATCCAAAAACTCCATAAACACTTTGTTCATCATGTTCATAAAATAGGCAGGTGCGTTAGTCAAACCAAATGACATAACAGTATACTCGTACAGCCCATACCTGGTGGTAAAAGCTGTCTTCAGAATATCCTGTTCTTGAATCTTCAACTGGTGGTATCCTGATCGTAGATCGATCTTGGAAAATACCTTAGCTCCTTGCAATCGATCAAACAGATCATTGATCATCGGTAGTGGGTACTTGTTCTCGATCGTTACTTCATTCAATCCTCGATAATCAACAACCATCCTTAACGATCCATCCTTCTTCTCCACTAGAAGTACTGGCGATCTCCAAGGCGAAGAACTTGGGCGAATATATCCCTTATCCAATAACTCCTTAATCTGCTTCTTAATTTCCACCAAATCCTTTGCTGGCATCCTATATGGTCTCTTTGATATTGGACCTGTGCCTGGCAATAGCTCAATCAAAAACTCAATATCTCTATCCGGTGGCATGCCTGGCAACTCCTCTGGAAATACATCAGGGAAATCCCTTACCACTGGTACTTCCTCCTGTACAACTCCTGTTAGGCAATTTACTTGAGTCCTCTTTGGCACATGCCGGGATACTTACTTGATCCTTCTCCCTTCTGGGGTGGTAAGCAAAATTGACTTACTAGCACACTCAATATTCCCTTCATACTTTGATAACCAATCCATGCCTAATATCACATCCAATCCTTGAGATTCCAATACTATTAGGTCTAAGGGAAAAACATAGTTACCAATCCTTAATGGTAACCGATCACACCATAGACTAGCCACATACTCTGCTCCGGGCGAGGTTACTAACATGGGTGACCTAAGGGCTTGGGTTGGTAGGTTATACTTATCCACAAATCCCCTTGAGATGTATGAATGCGATGCACCAGTATCAAAAAGAACGAGTGCAGTAAATGACTTAACCAAAAACTTACCTATTACTGCATCGGGCTGAGCTTCAACCTCCTCCACGCTAACGTGGTTCACCTGTCCCCTGTTTAAAGGGTTCGGCTTCTTCCCAGAACTTCCATTGCTATTTCCATTTTATAATTCAGGACATTCATTGGCATAATGTCCTGTCTTAGAACACTTAAAGCAAGTGACTTGGCTTAGGTCCTTCTTGGCTGGGGTTGATGGGTTGGTGCGGTTCTGGCCGTTGCTTCCTCCATTGCCATTTCCATTCTTGGTGCCATTGTGATTATGTGAGCTACCTACTCCATGGGTATGCTGAAAATGTCCTCCCGGTCTAGGGGTAAAACGTGGCGTATGCTGAGCTCCTGAATTGTACTTTCCTTGTCCATACTTCCTCTTGCGATTCTCAATTTCCTGCTGCTTCCCTTCAATCATAAGAGCACGATCTACCAACTCCTGGTAGTTGTTGAAGGTGGCTACCATCAACTGCATGCTCAACTCATCATTCAGTCCTTCTAGAAATTTCTCCTGCTTAGCTGCATCCGTAGCGACGTCATCTGGGGCATAGCGTGCTAGCTTACTAAATTCCTCCACATACTGGCCAACTATCCTTCCTCCTTGGCGCAAGTTGCGAAACTCACGCTTCTTCATGGCCATAGCTCCTGCTGAAACATGGGCAGTATGAAAAGCCTGCTGAAACTGGTCCCATGTGACAGTGTCTATAGGGAAAGTGGCTGTGAAATTCTCCCACCATGATGCTGCGGGTCCTTCTAACTGATGTGCGGCAAACTTCACCTTCTCCGCATCTGTGCATCCTGCTGTGGTCAACTCCCTAGCTGTCTTGCGGAGCTAATCATCTGCTACTATCGGCTCGGTGCTACTGGAAAACACCGGCGGATTTAGCCTAAGAAAACGGGCTAAGTGGTCAACATGTGGTGGTGGTGGTGGTGGGTTGTTGTTGTTGTTCCCCTGATTCTGGACTAGCAACTGCATCAATGTGTTCTGCTGCTGGATCAACTGGGTGAGCTCTGGTGGAAAGGTAAATCCGGGGTCACGTCTCAGAGGCATCTGAGGGTTTAGAAAAGATGAGATATAAGAATAGAGGGGGTCTAAAGAGAAAACACTACCCATATGCACATGAGGCAAAACAAACAATTCACTTCAATCAATCAAGCAAGGGCATACAATCGATCTATCTATCGCAAAAGTGCTCGGACTACTATATTTACATGGTGGACTACTACTACTGATGAGGTGGTCTACTAGAAATATTCTACGGCCGTTGACTCCATGATATCTGCTCCAGCTTCATCAACATAGTCATCATCGCTACTATCTGCTTCCGAGTCGGTGCCGTCGATGATGATGTAGTCTTCCGGGCTAATCTCCTTGGGTTCTTCGTCTTCCTCTACTGGCGTAGGGCCTCCCATAAATATTCCAATCTTCTTGATCAGGTCGTCATTCTTCTCCACCAATACTTCAATTTCCTCTTCATAATCTTCGCGTGTAGCCTTGAGTTCTTCCTCCAGTTCCTTGATTCTAGTCTTAGCCTTCTTCAGATCTATCATGTCAGCGCACATCTGGTTCTCCTGTCGTCGAATGTGCTGATTTAACTCCTGGATAAAAGCTACGATTGATCTATCCTTCCTGGTGCTGATCATCTCCCAGTGTTCATCTCGGCGCCCACAAATCTGGTAGATAGTATCCTTGAGATCCTTGCGGTAGACTTATCCAATGCGTCCCATGGCGATGTGAGCTGCCATGCTCTTTCCTAGATTCCAAGTTGGTGCATCAAAAGAAAATTCTATGGGCTCAGTGACTGGCATGAACGTCCTTCCTGGAACTTGAACTTGAATCATCCAGCGCTCTTCTTCAGGTAAAGTGGCGTTGTAGGTTCCGGTGAAGCTTGGTACTCCTATGTTCAGGTATCTAGTGACTTCCTTCAACTGATGTCCAAAGGGTGTATCTTCATCCGGTTGCCTGAACTTGTTCCTTGTATCCGCCATCCTAAAAAGTAGAAAAGATGAGAGGTCAGAAGAGAAGAGAGTGAATAGTGATCTAGGTCTTGTGCTTAGTGGTCGTGTCCTACAGTCAGCGTGTGCTCTGATACCATCTCTTGTAGCGACCAGACCTCAAACAGTCTGATCTCTGTGCTCCGGTGTCATCCCTGGATCAATAATGCTGACACCACACAGTACTCGGAGGATTTATAATAGAGTAGCAATCACACACTTATTACATCGAGTGTCTCAAAAGAGAACTTATTACAATAAGTATGGCTTAAGGCCATCTAATAACGATAACAACGGAAGGCTTGGAAGATAAGTGAGTCCATCAACTCCAACGGCATCACTGAGTATAGAACCACGACCTAAAACTCCTTAATCGTCGTCTGAAAAGTCTGCAACATTAACATTGCAGCCCGAAAACGGGTCAGCACATGGAATATGCTGGCAAGGTAACACATAGAGAGTAATGGATTGAAACAGCTATACTATATGCATATTTGGCTGGTGGAAAGCTCTATGCTTACAGTTTTGCATAAAGCCATTTTTTCCCTACTTCAAAGGAATAAAATTTAATTATTATCATGGTGGTTGTTAAACATTGAGAATGGTTGACAGCATTCTCAATGCCAATTAAGCATCATCATTAAACGAACCCACAAAATTAATTTAGGGTAACATGCTGAGATTCACATGAAAATCCAAGTACTAGATACTCAAGATGTCCATAACCGGGGACACGGCTAACCATGATTAGTTTATTACACACTGTAGAGGTTTGCGCACTTTTCCCCACAAGACTCGATCGCCTTCGTTTGGTTTCTCGCACTACATGGTGTTTGAGAAGACGGATGACCGAGACATAGTCTTTCCAAAGCGCTAGCACCTTACGATCGGGTAGACCGTACCACCTACATCCCCTACATCTGCTAGTCTACCACTGTAAGAGTTCGCACAACTTAGTCAACTATGCTAGAGCCCATAATAGCTTGTGGCTGCACATGGAAGTTTCTAGTATGAATAGTCTCATGATCCCTTTGAGTCTGGGTGGCGGTCCAAAAGAAAACAGGCAAGTCCTGGAATACCCAGGTGCCTCAATCCACCCAGATGTGTGTTTAAGTTGCCACCTTAGATAAACCATTAATTAACAATCTCACATCTGTCACGGATTTCACTCACCCAATCCACGTCTACTAGCATAGCATGGCATAATAAGCAAACGTAGAAGTAACTCCCAAAGGTTTGATAATAAACATGTAATAGGTACTACCTCATCTACTTCCCATCCCACAATTTAATTAGATCCTAATCATGCAATGTGTGAGGATTGATCTAATGCAATAAAACTGGGTAGTAGGAAAGGTATGATCAAAGTGTTACTTGCCTTGCTGATGATCCGCGAAACCTAACGATTCAAAGTAACAAACGGCGCACTCCGAGTATTCTATCACAGACAAACAAACAAGCATACAATAAGTACTCATCTAATGCACAGGTAAAACTCAAATAAGAGATCTAACCGGAAGGTTCAACTTAAGAACTCCGGTTGGCAAAAAGAATCAAATCGAACGAAGCAACGAAAGTCAAATGGCGAAAGAAAACAACTTCATTCTAGTAATCTGGATCTAGGGCAAATTTTACAAAAGCAAAATCTTGTTTAAGTTGGTTAAACAGATAAAGGGTTTCGAGACGAATCCCTAGGTGCTTGAATCGCCTGATTCTGATAAACGAGCGAAAAGTTAAACTAAAACGAAAATCGGATCAGGAATCGCGATCAGAAAAATTGCGGATTTAATCCGAGAAAAAGAAAAACGATGAACGCCGATTTTTTTCTCTTTTTTCAGCACGGAAATCGAGGCACGACGAACCTCGGGCGGCGGGATCATCGGCGGCAGTGGCGGCGGCTCCGGCGGCGTGCGCGGATCGAGGCAGGGCTGATGGGCTGGGGCGGCTCGGGGCGGCGCTATTTAAAGGCTGCCCCCGGGCGGTGTCCTGCTCGGGTACGGCCTGAAGTCAGTTTGTTTTTTTAAGTATTCCGCTCGGAAGAAAAGTAAAAAGAAATACTAAACGGACTCCAAAAATTCCGAAATAAATTTTTACGGGCTTCTAAAATCAAGCCGCACAAGGTGAACATTTATTTGGGCCCTAAATGCAATTTTGAAAAACGCACATTTTTCCTAAATTCAAATAAAACACCGAAAAACTCTGAAATAAAATCTTATTTGATTTTATTATTAAATCCTCAATATTTATTTATTTTGGGAAAGTCATTTTATTCCCTCTCTCATATTTTTGTAAAAGAAATAATTGATGATAAAATAAATAAAATCAAATGATCCTATTCTCAAAATTTGAGAGAACTCAAAAATGAAAATAACGAAATCCCCAACTCTCTCCGTGGGTCATTGAGTTGCGTAGAATTTATAGGATCAACCAAAATGCAAAATAAAATATGATATGCATGATGATCTAATGTATAACATTCCAAATTGAAAATTTGGGATGTTACATTGGGTCCGGGCTGTTATTGTTCGGCTCCCCTTCCCATACTACGGATGGCTTGAACAGCCTTTCCAAGAAGATGTTGGGGGGAATACATCGCGTTTTGCGCCGATGCGTGCCAGGACATCTGCCGCCTGATTATTTTCCCAGGCTATATGGTGAAATTCAAGCCCCTCGAACCGAGCTGACATTTTTAGGACGACGTTGCGGTAGGCTGCCATTTTTGGATCCTTGGCATCGAAGTCTCCATTTATTTGGGATATTGCGAGGTTCGAGTCCCCGCGCACCTCTAGGCATTGGATGCCCATGGATACTGCCATCCGGAGACCATGTAAAAGGGCCTCATATTCGGCTGCATTCTTGGAGTCCGTGTAGATAATCTGTAGTACGTATTGAACTGTGTCTCCTGTGGGGGACGTCAAAATGACGCCAGCCCCCAGTCCGGCCAACATCTTGGAGCCGTCGAAATGCATGATCCAATTTGAATATGTGCCATACTCTTTAGGGAGTTCGACCTCCGTCCATTCTGCAACGAAGTCGGCCAAGACTTGCGACTTGATGGCTCGCCGTGGCTTATAAGTTATGTCGAAAGGGAGGAGCTCAATGGCCCATTTTGCAATCCGGCCCGTTGCGTCACGGTTGTTTATAATATCGTTAAGTGGTACTTCCAAGGCTACTATTATTGAACACTCTTGAAAGTAGTGTCGTAGCTTCTGGGATGCCATGAATACCGCGTACGCAATCTTTTGATAATGCGGGTACCGTGATTTGCAGGGAGTGAGGACAGTGGACACATAATAGACTGGCTTTTGAAGGGGGAATTTGTGTCTGTCCGCTTCTCGTTCAACGACGAGCACTGCGCTTACAACCTGATGTGTTGCTGCAATGTTTAATAGCGTTGGTTCACCAATTTTTGGTGCGGCCAGGACTGGGTTTGTTGCCAGTATGGCTTTTATTTCGTCGAGTCCAGCCGTCGTTGCATCCGTCCATTTGAAGTGTTCGGTGCGCCGAAGGAGGCGGTAAAGGGGTAGGGCCTTTTCTCCCAAGCGGAAGATAAAGCGGCTTAGATCCGCCATGCATCCGGTTAACTTTTGTATTTGTTTGAGGTCCTTTGGGATATCCAGTTGCAACAGAGCTCGGATCTTGGCTGGATTTGCTTCAGTTCCTCTACCAGACACAATGAAGCCCAAGAGCTTTCCGGCTGGAACGCCGAAAACGCATTTTTCCGAGTTGAGCTTGATGTCGTATGTTCGGAGGTTATCAAATGTGAGCCTCAAGTCGTATACTAGAGATTCAACATGTCTTGTTTTGACGACCACATCATCTACATATGCCTCCATTGTTTTGCCGATCTGGCTTGCCAGACATGTCTGAATCATGCGCTGATATGTTGCGCCGGCATTTTTGAGCCCGAAGGGCATCATGTTGAAGCAGAATGGGCCGTATGGTGTGATAAATGTCGTTGTGGCTTGGTCTGGTTCTGCCATCTTGATTTGATGGTAGCCGGAATATGCGTTGAGGAAACACAACGAATCGTGTCCTGCGGTAGCATCGATAATTTGATCGATGCGGGGGAGGGGGAAGGGATCCTTTGGGCAAGCCTTGTTAAGGTCTTTAAAATCAACACACAGGCGCCAGGATTTGTCCTTCTTTGGTAGCATCACCAGGTTTGCTAGCCAGTCCGGATGTTTTATATCTCTGATGAATCCGGCCTCCAATAGCTTTGCTAGCTCCTCTCCCATGGCCTGTCTCTTAGGTTCGGAAAAACGCCGAAGAGCCTGTTTGACAGGTTTGAATCCTGTTTGGATATTTAAGCTGTGCTCGGCCAGCCTGTGTGGGATTCCTGGCATGTCTGAAGGGTGCCAGGTGAAAATTTCCCAGTTCTCTCGTAGGAACTCTCTTAGTGCGGCGTCGACATCAGGGTTTAACTGTGCCCCGACGGAAGCTGTTTTATTGGGGTCCATTGGATGGACTTGGAATTTGACTATTTCGTCCGCCGGTTTAAAGGAGGTGGACTTGGATCTTTTATCGAGTATCACGCCGTCCCTATTCACCGTAGAGCGCAGCGCAGTCAGCTCCTCGGCCGCTAGGGCTTTGGATAGTGCCTCGAGGGCCAGTGCGGCTGTCTTGTTTTCGGTGCGGAGTGCTATGTCCGGATCACCAGCGAGAGTGATGATCCCGTTAGGCCCGGGCATCTTGATCTTCATGTACCCGTAATGGGGTATTGCTTGGAAGATTGTAAACGCTTCCCGCCCTAGCAGAGTGTGATAACCGCTGCTGAACGGAGCCACCTGGAACGTGACCTCTTCGGACCTGTAATTATCCAGCGTGCCGAACACCACATCTAGTGTGATTTTTCCTGTACAACGCGCTTCCCGACTGGGGATTATTCCTCTAAAGGTTGTGTTGCTTCGCTCAATGCAGTTCCAGTCTATTTCCATTTTTTGAAGGGTCTCCTCATAAATGAGGTTTAATCCGCTGCCGCCGTCCATGAGTACCTTGGTAAGACGAAAGCCGTCCACTATTGGACTGAGGACCAATGTGGCTGGTGCTCGGGCTGTTCGGAATTTAGGTTCATCACTGGCGTTAAAGGTAATAGCCGTGTCACTCCATGGTTTTATTGTTGCTACTTGGTAGACTTTGACAAGGCTGCGGAGTGTCCTTTTTCACATATTATTTGATGCAAAAGTCTCGAAGATTGTTAATACCGTATTGGTGTCTCTGGGGTGGCTTTCTGTGGCCTTTGGAATTAGGAGATTTTCGCCAATTTTGGCCACCTGCCGGAGTATCCAACATGCTCTGAGGTTGTGAGTTGGTGTGGCGTCCTCTGTACTGTGAATTTTACAGGGTCCATT
Organism: Triticum dicoccoides; assembly: GCF_002162155.2. NCBI lineage: Eukaryota > Viridiplantae > Streptophyta > Magnoliopsida > Poales > Poaceae > Triticum > Triticum dicoccoides. The sequence goes on along the minus strand of NC_041390.1, from coordinate 243,819,398 downwards.
AAGCCATCCTTCCAGTACGGTTCCATGCCCTGTAGAGGGTTTTTGCTTTTTAGTGCTTGACCCGGGTGACTGGTGATGATGCACCCTTTTATTTCAGACTGGGTTTATATTCAGGGCCGGATTGTCCCAAAATTTTATTTCGGTTTTCCAGGCGCTTTCCATCGCACAGTACTTTCGTACAATGGACGCCAAGTCAGCGAAGCGTGTAATATCACGGCGACTTATGGCGTTGAGTATTCCCTTGTCCATGCAATTATTGCAGAAGATTGAGATTGCGTCTTCCTCGCGGCAGTCCCTTAGCCTGTTCTTAACCAGGAGGAATCTGGCCCAGTAATGATGTATTGTTTCATCGGGTTCTTGCCTGATTTTGGATAGATCGCTTATGTTGGGGTGGGTGGGTGGAATTAAATCCAAAGCCTCACCCCATCTAAGGCTCAGAGGCCGAGGAATTTCCGAACTCGAAAATTTGGATTCCTGGATGTTGTCCAATGAATCCAGCCCGTCGCCTGACTCTAAATTCAGGTCTTGAGTGATATCCTCTCCTCCGCGGGTATCCGGCTTGGAGGGATCGGGAATCCGGACGTAGCAAGTCCTTAAGATAGATGAAGGGTCGCCGCACTGTCCCTCTACCACGGCAATGTGATGGGTGACTTGGGGAGAGTTAATCTCTCTCAGATCGGGTTTAGGCCCAATCTGGTCGTAATCCGTAGCGACTCCCAGGGCGGCGAAGTGATCCAAGAGCTCGTTTATGGAGGAGAGCTCCATTGGATCTAACTGCTCGGCGAGTTCCGAGCTGACATGAAGATTGTTTTGGATGGCTCGAGAGGTCATCGTCGGCGCAGAAGCCGAACAGGCGGTCATAAGAAAACCACCTAGCCGGAGGGTTTGGCCAACAGCCAAAGCTCCCTTAGCAACGGTGCCGTCTTTAAAGACGGGGCGAGGCATCCTTCCTGATGGCGACGACACAGAGGAACTCTCAATGAAAGCACCAATGTCGGTGTCAAAACCGGCGGATCTCGGGTAGGGGTTCCCGAACTGTGCGTCTAGGCCGGATGGTAACAGGAGGTAAGGGACACGAAGTTTTACCCAGGTTCGGGCCCTCTCGATGGAGGTAAAACCCTACGTCCTGCTTGATTAATATTGATGATATGGGTAGTACAAGAGTAGATCCACCACGAGATCGGAGAGGCTAAACCCTAGAAGCTAGCCTATGGTATGATTTTTGTTGTGTATGTTGTCCTACGGACTAAAACCCTCCGGTTTATATAGACACCGAAGAGGGTTAGGGTTACACAAAGTCGGTTACAATGGTAGGAGATCTGCATATCTGTATCGCCAAGCTTGCCTTCCACGCCAAAGAAAGTCCCTTCCGGACATGGGACGAAGTCTTCAATCTTGTATCTTCGTAGTCCATGAGTCCGACTGAAGGTATAGTCCGGCCATCCGAACACCCCCTAATCCAGGACTCCCTCAGAAAGCGTGATGCAGCAAAGTAGCGTAAGTATTTCCCTCAGTTTTTGAGAACCAATGTATCAATCCAGTAGGAGATCACGCTCAAGTCCCACGCACCTACACAAACAAATAAGAACCTCACAACCAACACGATAAAGGGGTTGTCAAGCCCTTCACGGTCACTTACGAGAGTGAGATCTGATAGATATGATAAGATAATATTTTTGGTATTTTATGATAAAGGGAAATAAAGATGCAAAGTAAAATAAACGGTAAAGGAAATTACTAAGTGTTGGAAGATTAATATGATGAAAGATAGACCTGGGGGCCATAGGTTTCATTAGTGGCTTCTCTCAAGAGCATAAGTATTACAGTGGGTAAACGAATTACTGTCGAGCAATTGATAGAATTGAGCATAGTTATGAGAATATCTAGGTATGATCAAGTAGGCATCACGTTCGAGACAAGTAGACCGACTCCTGCCTGCATCTACTACTATTACTCCACACATCGACCGCTATCCAGCATGCATCTAGAGTATTAAGTTCATAAGAACAGAGTAATGCTTTAAGGAATATGACATGATGTATAGGCATAAACTCATGCAATATGATATAAAGCCCATCTTTTTATCCTCGATGGCAACAATACAATACGTGTCGGTTCCCTTTCTGTCACTAGGATCGAGCACCGCAAGATTGAACCCAAAGCTAAGCACTTCTCCAATTGCAAGAAAGATCAATCTAGTAGGCCAAACCAAACTGATAATTCGAAGAGACTTGCAAAGATAAACCAATCATACATAAAATAATTTAAAGGAGAATCAAATAATGTTCATAGATAATCTGGATCATAAACCCACAATTCATCAGATCTCGACAAACACAACGCAAAAAAAGATTACATCAAATAGATCTCCAAGAAGATCGTGGAGAACTTTGTATTGAGATCCAAAGAGAGAGAAGAAGCCATATAGCTACTAGCTATGGACCCGTAGGACTGAAGTAAACTACTCACACATCACCGAAGAGGCCATGGAGTTGATGTAGAGGCCCTCCGTGATCAATGCCCCCTCCGGCGGAGCTCCGGAAAAGGCCCCAAGATGGGATCTCTCGGGTACAAAAGGTTGCGGCGGTGGAATTAGGTTTTCGTGGTGCTCCTGGATGTTTGGGGGGGTACGTGGATATATATAGGAGGAAGAGGTAGGTCGGTGGAGCAACGGAAGGCCCACGAGGGTGGAGGGCGCGCCCAGGGGGGTAGGCGCGCCCCCTGCCTCGTGCCTTCCTCCCTTGTTTCTTGACGGCCACTCCAAGTCTCCTAGATCACGTTTGTTGAGAAAATCACATTCCCGAAGGTTTCATTCCATTTGGACTCTGTTTGATATTCCTTTTCTTCAAAACCATAAAATAGGCAAAAAATAACAATTTGGGCTGGGCCTTCGATTAGTAGGTTAGTCCCAAAAATGATATAAAAGTGTAAAATAAATCCCATTAACATCCAAAATAGATAATATAATAGCATGGAGCAATCAAACATTATAGATACGTTGGAGACGTATCAAGCATCCCCAAGCTTAATTCCTGCTCGTCCTCGAGTAGGTAAATGATAAAAGAAGAATTTTTGATGTGGAATGCTTTCTAACATATTTCTCAATGTAATTTCTCTTTATTGTGACATGAATGTTCAGATCCGAAAGATCCAAGATAAAAGTTTAATACTGACATAAAAATAATTATACTTCAAGCATACTAACTAAGCAATTATGTTTTCTCAAAATAACATGGCCAAAGAAAGTTATCCCTACAAAATCATATAGTCTGGCTATGCTCTATCTTCACCACACAAAATATTTAAATCATGCAGAACCCCGATGACAAGCCAAGCAATTGTTTCATACTTTTGATGTTCTCAGACTTTTTCAACCTTCACGCAATATATGAGCAAGAGCCATGGATATAGCACTATGGTGGAATAGAATGGTGGTTGTGGAGAAGACAAAAAGGAGAAGATAGTCTCACATCAACTAGGCGTATCAACGGGCTATGGAGATGCCCATCAATAGATATCAATGTGAGTGAGTAGGGATTGCCATGCAACGGATGCACTAGAGCTATAAGTATATGAAATCTCAACAAAAGAAACTAAGTGGGTGTGCATCAAACTTGCTTGCTCACGAAGACCTAGGGCATTTTGAGGAAGCCCATCATTGGAATATACAAGCCAAGTTCTATAATGAAAAATTCCCACTAGTATATGAAAGTGATATCATAGGAGACTCTCTATATGAAGAACATGGTGCTACTTTGAAGCACAAGTGTGGAAAGAGGATAGTAGCATTGTCCCTTCTCTCTTTTTCTCTAATTTTTTTATTTGGGCCTTCTTTCTTTCTTTTTCTTTTGGCCTCTTTTCTCTTCTTTTTTTTCGTTCGGAGTCTCATCCCGACTTGTGGGGGAATCATAGTCTCCATCATCCTTTCCTCACTTGGGACAATGCTCTAATAATGATGATCATCACACTTTATTTACTTACAACTCAAGAATTACAACTCAATACTTACAACAAAATATGACTCTATGTGAATGCCTCCGGCGGTGTACCGGGATGTGCAATGATGCATGAGTGACATGTATGAAGAATTATGAATGATGGCTTTGCCACAAATACGATGTCAACTACATGATCATGCACGCAATATGACAATGATGAAGTGTGTCATAATAATGGAACAGTGGAAAGTTGCATGGCAATATATCTTGGAATGGCTAAGGAAATGCCATAATAGGTAGGTATGGTGGCTGTTTTGAGGAAGGTATATGGTGGGTTTATGGTACCGGCGAATGTTGCGCGATACTAGAGAGGCTAGCAATGGTGGAAGGGTGATAGTGCGTATAATCCATGGACTCAACATTAATCATAAAGAACTCACATACTTATTGCAAAAATCTATTAGTTATCGAAACAAAGTATTACACGCATGCTCCTAGGGTGATAGATTGGTAGGAAAAGACCATCGCTCGTCCCCGACCGCCACTCATAAGGAAGACAATCAATAAATAAATCATGCTCCGACTTCATCACATAACGGTTCACCATACGTGCATGCTTCGGGAATCACAAACTTCAACACAAGTATTTCTCAAATTCACAACTACTCAACTAGCATGACTCTAATATCACCATCTCCATATCTCAAAACAATTATCAAGTATCAAACTTCTCATAGTATTCAATGCACTTGTATGAAAGTTTTTATTATTGCCATGTTGTTCTAAAGGACTCTCAAAATAATATAAGTGAAGCATGAGAGAACAATAGTTTCCATAAAAAAATCCACCACCGTTCTCTTAAAAGATATAAGTGAAGCACTAGAGCAAAAACTATATAGCTCAAAAGATATAAGTGAAGCACATAGAGTATTCTAATAAATTTAAAATCATGTGAGTCTATCTCAAAAGGTGTGTACAGAAAGGATGATTGTGGTAAACTAAAAATCATAGACTCAAATCATGCAAGACGCTCCAAGCAAAACACATATCATGTGGTGAATAAAAATATAGCTCCAAGTAAAGTTACCGATAGACGAAGACGAAAGAGGGGATGCCTTCCAGGGCATCCCCAAGCTTAGGCTTTTTGGTGTCCTTAAGTTTTACCTTGGGGTGCCATGGGCATCCCCAAGCTTAGGCTCTTGCCACTCTTTGTTCCGTAATCCATCAAATCTTTACCCAAAACTTGAAAATTTCACAACACAAAACTCAAAATAGAAAATCTCATGAGCTCCATTAGCGAAAATAAACAAAACACCACTTCAACGTACTGTAATGAACTCATTATTTATTTATATTGGTGTTAAAACTACTGTATTCCAACTTCTCTATGGTTTATAAACTCTTTTACTGGCCATAGATTCATCAAAATAAGCAAACAACACACGAAAAACAGAATCTGTCAAAAACAGAACAGTCTGTAGTAATCTGTAGCTAACACAAGTTCTGGAACCCCAAAAATTGTAAAATAAATTTCCGGACGTGAGTAATTTATCTATTAATCATATGCAAAAATAATTAACTAAATATCACTTCCCAAATAAAAATGGCAGCAGTTCTCGTGAGCGCTAAAGTTTCTGTTTTCTACAGCAAGATCAAAAAGACTTTCCCCAAGTCTTCCCAACGGTTCTACTTGGCACAAACACTAATTAAACACAAAAAACACAAAAAAATAGAGGCTAGAAAAATTATTTATTACTAAACAGGAGCAAAAATCAAGGAATAAAAATAAAATTGGGTTGCCTCCCAACAAGCGCTATCGTTTAACGCCCCTAGCTAGGCATAAAAGCGAAGATAGAATTAGGTATTGCCATCTTTGGTAGGTAATTCTTCAATGAGACAACTATAATTCTTAGGAGTTTCTTCCTTTTTATTAATTATCAAACTCCTAGGCACAAAATCAAGAAAATCATTTGTAGCAAACGGTTCCTTAATGATAGCAAAAAGATTAGGATGAACACTTATTGATTTTCAATCCGCAGTTTCCTTACTAGAGGATTCACCCTATTTTTAGGAACATAAACAAGCTTGGCCATTTTAGTAGGAAGATTTGGAGTATTTTTAACGGAAGAAAAAGCGGATCCCAAGTTGGTGATAATTCCCTCAAGTTTATCGATTCTAGTAGAATCTTGATCTATTCTTTCATTAACTATGGGTTCTTTTTCCTTAAAAAAATTCAGAGTAACTCCCACCTTAGATCCATATTGGGTAATTTGGTTGTGGATGTTTTTATCCAAATGCTCAATCAACTCTACAGTAGCAACTTTATTCTCAATAATTCCAAGCCTTTGCATCACATGTTCCAAAGTTAGCAAAGTTCCATTAACCAAAAGAGGTGGTGGGCCAAACAAATCTATCATAGCATTATAAGAATCAAAAGTATGGCTACCCAAGAAATTTCCTTCGGTAATGCTATCAAGAATATATCTGTTCCAAGGGGTGATGCCTACATAAAAATTGCGAAGAAGAATGGAAGTAGATTGCTTCCTAGTAGATCTATTTTGCGCATTGCAAATTCTGTACCAAGCATCTTTTAGATTTTCTCCCTCCCTTTGTTTAAAATTAAGAACTTCATTCTCGGGAGACAAATGAGTAGATAAAGGACTAACCATAATGACGAAGCAAGCAGAAAAGAGGTGAATAGGGAAAGAGAAGGGGAACATAGAGAGAGGGAGAGAGGAAAAGAGGGAGAATAAAATGGCAAGGGTGAAGTGGGGGAGAGGAAAATGAGAGGAAAATGGCAAATAATGTAATGTGAGGGATAAGAGTTTGTGATGGGTACTTGGTAATGGCGCCAGAAATGACTCGTTGTTGGAGTCAAATCTTGACTTGACTTGGCGCGAATCTCCCCGGCAACGGCGCCACAAATCCTTCTTACTACCTCTTGAGCACAGCGTTGGTTTTCCCTTGAAGAGAAAGGGTGATGCAGCAAAGTAGCGTAAGTATTTCCCTCAGTTTTTGAGAACCAAGGTATCAATCCAGTTGGAGATCACGCTCAAGTCCCACACACCTACACAAACAAATAAGAATCTCACAACCAACGCGATAAAGGGGTTGTCAAGCCCTTCATGGACACTTACGAGAGTGAGATCTGATAGATATGATAAGATAATATTTTTGGTATTTTTATGATAAAGAGAAATAAAGATGCAAAGTAAAATAAACGGCAAAGGAAATAACTAAGTGTTGGAAGATTAATATGATGAAATATAGACCCGGGGCCATAGGTTTCACTAGTGGCTTCTCTCAAGAGCATAAGTATTACGGTGGGTAAACGAATTACTGTCGAGCAATTGATAGAATTGAGCATAGTTATGAGAATATCTAGGTATGATCAAGTAGGCATCACGTCCGAGACAAGTAGACCAACTCCTGCCTGCATCTACTACTATTACTCCACACATCGACCACTATCCAGCATGCATCTAGAGTATTAAGTTCATAAGAACAGAGTAATGCTTTAAGCAAGATGACATGATGTAGAGGGATAAACTCATGCAATATGATATAAACCCCATCTTTTTATCCTCGATGCCAACAATACAATATGTGTCGGTTCCCTTTCTGTCACTGGGATCGAGCACTGCAAGATTGAACCCAAAGCTAAGCACTTCTCCCATTGCAAGAAAGATCAATCTAGTAGGCCAAACCAAACTGATAATTCAAAGAGACTTGCAAATATAAACCAATCATACATAAAAGAATTCAGAGGAGAATCATATATTGTTCATAGATAATCTGGATCATAAACCCACAATTCATCTGATCTCGACAAACACACCGCGAAAGAAGATTACATCGAATAGATCTCCAAGAAGATCGAGGAGAACTTTGTATTGAGATCCAAAGAGAGAGAAGAAGCCATCTAGCTACTAGCTATGGACCCGTAGGTATGAAGTAAACTACTCACACATCACCGGAGAGGCCATGGAGTTGATGTAGAGGCCCTCCGTGATCAATGCCCCCTCCGACGGAGCTCCGGAAAAGGCCCCAAGATGGGATCTCTCGGGTACAGAAGGTTGCGGCGGTGGAATTAGGTTTTCGTGGTTGAGGGAGTCCTGGATTAGGGGGTCTCCAGATAGCCGGACTATATCCTTTGGCCGGACTGTTGGACTATGAAGATACGAGATTGAAGACTTTGTCCCATGTCCGGTTGGGACTCTACTTGGTGTGGAAGGCAAGCTAGGCAATACAGATACATATATCTCCTCCTTTGTAATCGACCTTGTGTAACCCTAGCCCGCTCCGGTGTCTATATAAACCAGAGGGTTTTAGTCCGTAGGACAACATACAATCATACCACAGGCTAGCTTCTAGGGTTTAGCCTCTCCGATCTCGTGGTAGATCAACTCTTGTACTACTTATATTATCAAGAATAATCAAGCAGGACGTAGGGTTTTACCTCCATCAAGAGGGCCCGAACCTGGGTAAAACATCGTGTCCCGTGCCTCCTGTTACCATCCGCCTTAGACGCACAGTTCGGGACCCCCTACCCGAGATCCGCCGGTTTGGACACTAACATCGGTGCTTTCATTGAGAGTTCCTCTGTGTCGTCGCCGTTAGGCTTGATGGCTCCTTCGATCATTGATAGCGATGCAGTCCAGGGTGAGACTTTTCTCCCCGGACAGATCTTTGTATTCGGCGGCTTCGCACTGCGGTCCAACTCCCTTGGCCATCTAGAGCAGATCGAGAGTTATGCCCCTGGCCACCAGGTCAGGTTTGGAAGCTTAAACTACACGGCCGACAACCGCGGAGACTTGATCTTTGACGGATTCGAGCCCCTGCCGAGTGCGCCGCGCGGTCACGATGAGCATGATTTAGCTCTACCATCGGACAATGTTCAGGAGACCGCACCGGCAACCGCCCCGACCCTCAATTCGGAGCCCATTGCGCCATCCATGGACGGGTGGATAGACCCCGCCACGGAGGCCGTATTCTCAGCGGCAATCAAGCCGAATATCGACCTTACCCTTCACGGGAGCTGTGACTCCAAACTATCGGATTCTTCCCCGGCCACGGACTCCGAACCGCCTGCGCCCTTGCCTATCGAATCCGACTGGGCGCCGATCATGGAGTTCACCTTCGTGGATATCTTTCAGCACTCGCCCTTTAGCAACATACTGAACTCATTAAGGTCTCTCTCCATGTCAGGAGAGTCCTGGCCAAACTATGTTTGACAGGATTGGGATGCGGATGATGAAGAAATTCGCCGCCCACCCACCACCCACTTAGTAGCCACTGTCAACAATTTGACCGACATGCTCGACTTCGACTCCGAAGACATTGACGGTATGGATGACGATGCGGGAGACGAAGAGGAACCACTGCCCACAGGGCACTGGACAACCACCTCATCATATGATATATACATGGTGGACACACCCAAAGAAGGCAATGCCAACAAGACATCGGAGGATGACCCCTCCAAGAAGCAACCCAAGCGCCGACGTCAGCGGTGCCGCTCTAAGTCTCGCCAAAGCAAAAGCGCTGATACCGGGAGATAATAGCACTCCGGACAGTGCCGAAGACGACAACAATCCCCTCTAGCAAGATGTAGAGCAGGAGGATGGAGAAGCCAGCCCTCCCGAGAGAGCGGCATATGGATTGGTGGAGGATGATAATTACATGCCTCCCTCCGAAGGTGAGGCAAGCCTCGACGACGGCGAATTTGTCGTGCCAGAGGATCCCGCTGAGCAAGAGCGCTTCAAGCGCCGGCTTATAGCCACGGCAAATAGCCTTAAGAAAAAGCAGCAGCAGCTTCAAGCTGATCAAGATTTGCTAGCCGACAGATGGACTGAAGTCCTTGCTGCCGAGGAATATGAACTCGAACGCCCCTCCAAGAGTTACCCAAAGCACAAGTTGCTACCCCGACTGGAGGAGGAAGCATTAAAACCTACATCTCCAGCATATGATGCAGCTGATCGGCCACCTCGTGGCCGCGACAAAGAGGCATTTCAGCCAAAAACTCAGCCCGCACCCCGATGCCACTCGAATAAAAATGACAAAGCATAGGGAAACATGCTAGACCTGCGAGACGTATTGGAGGACAAAGCAAAACACACAAGATCGATATATGGATCACGAGGGCGCGCCACTATGCGAGATGATAACCGTCATGCCAGATACGTAAAAGTAAATCCGGCCGGGCCGAACACAGCGGACAGGAGTCATTCGAGCTGCGTCGCAACATAGCCCACTACAGAGGCGCCGCACACCCCATATGCTTCACAGATGAAGTAATGGATCACCAAATCCTAGAGGGTTTCAAACCCATGAATACGAATCATATGACGACACAACAGATCCTGCGGTATGGATCAAGGACTTCCTCATGCACATCCACATGGCCCGCGGTGACGATCTACACGCCATCAAATACCTCCCACTCAAGCTCAAAGGACCAGCTCGGCATTGGCTCAACAGCCTGCCAGCAGAATCCATTGGCTATTGGGAAGATCTGGAAGCCGCATTCCTCGACAACTTCCAGGGCACTTATGTGCGACCACCAGATGCCGATGACTTGAGCCACATAATTCATCAGCCAGAGGAATCGGCCAGGCAATTCTGGACACGGTTCTTGACAAACAAAAATCAAATTGTCGACTGCCCAGATGCAGAGGCCCTAGCAGCTTTTAAGCACAACATCCGCGATGAGTGGCTTGCCCGGCACCTTGGCCAGGAAAAGCCGAAATCTATGGCAGCCCTCACGACACTCATGACCCACTTTTGCGCGGGAGAAGACAGCTGGCTGGCTTGCAACAATAACATATCAAAGAACCACGGTACTTCAGATACCAAGGATAGCAATGGCAGGTCACATCGCAACAAACATAAGTGCCGTGTCAACAGCGACAATACCGAAGATACGACAGTCAATGCCGGATTCAGAGGCTCTAAACCCGGTCAGCGGAAAAAGCCATTCAAAAGAAGCATTCCGGGCCCGTCCAGTTTGGACCATATACTCGATCACTCATGCCAAATACATGGCACCCCCGACAAGCCAGCCAATCACACCAACAAGGAATGTTGGGTGTTCAAGCAGACCGGCAAGTTAAACGCCGAAAACAAAGATAAGGGGCTACATAGCGATGACGAGGAGGAGCCCCGGCAGCCGAACACTGGAGGACAGAAGAGGTTCCCCCCACAAGTGCGGACAGTGAACATGATATACGCAACCCACATCCCCAAGAGGGAGCGAAAGCGTGCGTTAAGGGACGCATATGCGTTGGAGCCAGTCGCCCCAAAGTTTAACCCATGGTCCTCCTGTCCGATCACCTTCGATCGCAGGGACCATCCCACTAGTATCCGTCATGGAGGATTTGCCGCACTGGTCCTAGATCCAATCATCGACAGATTTCACCTCACTCGAGTCCTTATGGACGGTGGCAGCAGCGACACAGTGCGCAAAATGGGTATAGACCCCTCAAGGATCAAACCCACAAAAACGACCTTCAAAGGCGTCATACCAGGTGTAGAGGCCCATTGCACAGGCTCAGTCACACTGGAAGTGGTCTTCAGATCCCCGGATAACTTCCGAAGCGAGGAGTTAATCTTCGATATAGTCCTGTTCCGCAGCGGCTATCATGCACTGCTCGGGCGAACCGCATTTGCCAGATTCAACGTGGTACCGCACTATGCATATCTCAAGCTCAAGATGCCAGGACCTCGGGGGGTCATCACAGTCAATGGAAACATAGAGCGCTCTCTCCGCGTGGAGGAGCACACTGCGGCCCTCGCAGCAGAAGCGCAAAGCAGCCTCTTAAGGCAATCCACCAGTTCGGCGATTAAAGACCCGGACACCTTCAAGCGCGCCTGGAGTAATTGGCAACAAGACCGCCTGGCATGTTCCGAGCTCGCATAGCAATGCGGCCCCCACCCCAGTACCAGCCAAATGGCGAAATCCGTGCCATGCGTACATAATTACACATTGAAAATACCATGGGCACAAGTGGGGAGGGGGGCACGACTACGGCATATGCCCCAAGACGCGGCTCAACCGCACTAGGGGCTTCCCGCTTTGTTATTTTTCTCTCTTTCATGAGTTTAATCTCTGGAAAACCCGTCCGGCAGTACAATTGCCAGACACACGATGCAACAACCAAGAAGGCAGAAAGCTATGTCGCACCACGGAACTCCCAGGTGGTCTCTGATAACGAGTGAAATGCTTGCTTTAAGTACCATTCCTTAGGTTGCCCTTGGAGGGGACATGTCAAATAGTCCTATTGTTTGCTTATCGCACTACTTGTATCATTCTTCTTTGATGCACCTTTTTGAATAAACAATGCATAGCACTAGACTATTACCGCATTCTCTATTCTTTCTTTATATATATATTTGTTCATTTACGACATTCAGCACCCGTACACTCTGGTACGGCCAATACGCCAGGGGCTTAAGTGTACCCCATAATACGGCGTGAGAAGTCCAAACACTTTCGACAGTGTGGCACCCCGAACTTATAGCATTATATGCATCAGCTCCGAATCATGTCTTGGGTCAATAGTTGGGTTTGCCCGGCTCCCATGTTTTGGTACCTTACGTTCCGCTATATCGGCTAAGGTAGCACTAGGAGAACTACTGCGATTGTGCCCCGGTTCATCTGGGCTAAGCACCTCAGTAGAGAAAGCTAAAGTTGACTGTCATGATAAGGTGAGACCTGGTCGCTGTTCGAGAGGTCTCGAGTCCCTAAAGACTTATGCCGCTTAGAGCAAGGAGTCGGCTTTGTCCGGCTTAACGCGTGTATAGTGCCCCGAATTCGGCCTTCCGAATACTAGGGGCTTCGCCAAAATTTAAAATTGCAGACTTCTATGGCTAAGTGAGAGTGATAAAGCATTATAGTCCGATTGCCTTGTTCGTTGAGCTGAGCACCTCCCTCAAAGGACCCAACAATGGGAAAAAGAGTGCTCAGATTTATCCCGAACACCCCAGCACTCGTGGCATGGGGGCAGAAGCCGACGACTGGCCATCTCCCAGATTTGATAAATAGCCGCACAAAAGGTAATATTTTAAATTCAAACAAGCGTTGCATAGCGCATATGAACAAGTTTTCATAATACAGGTCACACGAGCAAGTTCATTCAAAAATTACATCCTCTGCACACTCGTCCGCCACAAGACGGGCACCCTTTAGGACACCCTCATAATACATCTCAGGGTGGCGATGCTCCTTGCCCTGCGGTGACCCCTCCTTCACCAGCTTCTCGGCGTCCATCTTGGCCTAGTGCACCTTCACACGGGCAAAGGCCTGGCGTGCACCTTCGATGCAGACGGACCGCTTTATGACCTCCAGCCGTGGGCAGGCATCTACAAGCCGCCTCACCAGGCCGAAGTAGCTGTTGGGAAGGGAGTCGCCAGGCCACATCCAGACTATAAAGCCCCTCATGGCCTGTTCGGCCACCTTGTGCAGCTCGACCAGTTGCTTCAGCTGGTCGCTCATAGGCATCGGGTGTTCGGTCCCAGTATACTGAGACCAGAACAACTTCTCCATCGAGCTTCCCTCCTCGGCCTGGTAATACTTCGCGGCATCCGACACGCTGCGGGGCAAATCTGTGAATGCTCCTGGAGAGCTCCGGACTCGGGTAAGTAACAAGTAATTTACTTTCACATGCTTGCTTTGAATATTGAATGCCTTACTCGCCGCTATCTTCCTCATCGCCTCAATTTCCTAGAGGGCCTTTTGGGCTTCAGCCTTGGCATGCTTGGTGCTCTCAAGGGCCGCGGCAAGCTCGGACTCTCGCATCTTCGATCAAGCTCCAAAGTCTCGTGTTTCTTCACGAGAGCCTGGAGCTCTTGCTGCACCTCGCCCACCCGTGCCTCTTATCTCTCCCGCTCGGTGCGCTCCTTGGCCGCTTTGTTTTCGGCCTCGGACAATGCTTGCTTTAGGGTTGCCACTTCGGTCGTGGCCCCTGGCACATTCATGATGATCCTGTCAGTTTGCAACCACATTTTGTTTTTTTATATAGACAAGGTATTACTTACCTTTGTTCTCCTCGAGCTGCCTCTTGGCAATGCCGAGCTCTTTCTCGGACCGCTCGAAGTCCTGCTTCAGTGCAGCGACCTCCGCAGTCAGTGCGGCAGAGGTCAGCAGCGAAGCCTTCATACACATACATACATACTTATATTAGACTCCTGCAGATATTATTCGATCCTCTATTCGGCTTTTCTTTCTGAACACCAAACAGAGCATCAGGGGCTACTGTCTATGCGGTAACATTTTTCCTATATTTTAAATACTTACCTCAAAGCCTGTTAGAAGGCTGGTACAGGCTTCAGTCAGTCCGCTCTTGGCGAAATGAACCTTCTTGATCACCGCACTCATAATAGTGCGGTGCTCTTCGTTGATGGAAGCGCCGCTAAGCGCTCCCAGCAGTTCGTCCGGTGCCTCTGGATGGACAGAGCTCACCGGCATGAACGGCTTGCCCCTCTTGGAAGGGGGCCGCCTGCCTGAGTCCGGAACGACTAGAGGTTCCGACACTGTGTCTGGCTATGGGCCGAACTTGGAGCCCCTGGGAGCCTTGCTCCCTTTGCTCCTGGAGTCCGAAGGTCGCCTTGAGGCGCCTCCGGGACTGGCTCCCCCCGGCTCGGTGCCCCTTGAGATAGTACCTCTGCATTGTCCGTAGGGCAAGGAGAGGTGGCAGTTGGAAGTGTATCACTATCCATGTCCGACGAGTCCAAGGAACCGTCCGACGATGATACGTTGATACTGGCTTGGGGCAGACTGCATAATCATATTCGACGTTAGGAGAAGCAGTGCAACAAAAGTATGCTATGAGTTACTCTGGTATCCGAATACTTACGACTTCGCCAGGGGCTTGGCCCTGAGCAGCCACTCGTCTTCGCCGTCGGCGGCGGCGGTGGAACAGTCCGGAAGGAGAGTCCTTCCCTTCTTGGACCCTTCGGCCTCCCCGGTTGGGGCGACCTTCCTTTTCTTGTCTCACCCGGCTAGAGGGGGAGAATCTTCATCTTCCTTCTCCTCATTTTCACGGGAGGAGTGCGTCTCGGAGTTATCGGACGATGAGTCCGATATCACCTGGCACCGGGAACTCTTTCGGGTTCCCTTGGCCTTCTTCTTGGTCTTCTCCGGCACCTCATAAGGAGCCAGAGTCAGCATCTCCGTCAGGAGAGCGTCCGCAGGGTCTTCGGGCAGAGGGGCCGGACAATTAATCTGTTCCGATGCCTCCACCTAGTCCTGTCAAAGGCATGGGAGCTCAGACCCCACACATGGTTAAGCTATGGGAAATAAATACCCTACAAGATGTACAGAACTTACCGGATTCGCAGGGCGCTTCGTGCTTAGCCCGCGGTCCTCGGTAAGAGAAGGAGGGACCTCGGCGCCCTTGAACAACACCTTCCAGACGTCCTTATGCGTCGTGTCGAAGAGCTCACATAGAGTCTGGTGCTGGGCCGGGTCGAACTCCCATAAGTTGAAAGCCCGTTGTTGACACGGGAGGATCCGGCGGAATAGCATGACCTAGATTATGTTGACAAGCTTAAGTTTCTTGCTTGTCATGTTCTGGATACACTTCTGGAGTCCGTCCAGCTCCATCGATGAGCCCCAGGACAGGCCCTTCTCCTTCCAGGAAGTGAGCCGCGTGGGGATCCCGGATCGAAACTCAGCGGCCGCCACCCAGTTGGTGTCGCGCGGCTCGGTGATGTAGAACCACCCCGATTGCCACCCCTTTATGGTCTCCACGAAGGAGCCCTCGAGCCATGTGACGTTGGGCATTTTGCCCACCATGGCTCCGCCGCATTCCGCTTGTTGGCCGCCTACTACCTTCGGCTTGATATTGAAGGTCTTCAGCCATAGGCCGAAGTGGGGTCGGATGCGCAGGAAAGCCTCGCACACGACGATGAACGCCGAGATGTTGAGGATGAAATTCGGGGCCAGATCATGAAAGTCCAGCCCATAATAGAACATGAGGCCGCAGACGAATGGATGGAGGGGAAACCCCAGTCCGTGGACGAAGTGGGGTAGGGACGATCTGCCCCGCGGCTGGCAGCCGGTGCGCGATATCCGCGGCTAAGTATCCGGCTCCACGTAACTTTTTAATGTGTCCCTCCATGACGGAGGAGGCCATCCACTTGCCTCCCGCTTCGGACATGTTTGGAGAGAGTTGAGGAGAAGGATGTGGACTTGGGTGCTGGAGCTCGAGTGCGCGAGAATGGATGAGCAAGGAGGAAGAAGGCGTGGGTAGAAAAAGGTGAGATCTTATCCCTTTATAAGGGCGGACTAAACTATACGCCCCCACTAGCCTGGTAAAACTCGCTTATCCCCCAAGCGCCGTAATTGATGGCGCGGTTGGGTTACCCACGTCCGTATTGATGAGAATCCCATAATAAGGGAAACACGATCTCTGCTTTGACAAGAGGTGTCAAGAAACCGCCTCGTGTTATGTGCGGGGCTGGTTTCAAATAATTACCGGGCCGTGGCGTGATGTCATGCTGCCAAAACGTGTCAAACAGATTAGATTTGTGGAAATATTATTCTCTCTACGGTGGTATGTGGAACTTATTTTGCAGGGTCGAACACTATCCTTGTATTCAAACTCTTCCGTGGTGTATTCGAAGGAGGAACCCGCCTTGCAATGCCGAAGACAACACCGCGCGCCGGACTCATCGTCATTGAAGCCTGGTCAGGGGCTACTAAGGGAGTCCTGGATTAGGGGGTCTCCGGACAGCCGGACTATATCCTTTGGCCGGACTGTTGGACTATGAAGATACGAGATTGAAGACTTCGTCATGTGTCTGGATGTGACTCTACTTGGCGTGGAAGGCAAGCTAGGCAATACGGATACATATATCTCCTCCTTTGTAACCGACCTTGTGGAACCCTAGCCCCCTCCG
Source organism: Triticum dicoccoides (assembly GCF_002162155.2). Classification (NCBI taxonomy): domain Eukaryota; kingdom Viridiplantae; phylum Streptophyta; class Magnoliopsida; order Poales; family Poaceae; genus Triticum; species Triticum dicoccoides. Next base: position 243,802,560 of record NC_041390.1, on the reverse strand, counting down.
GTGTCTATATAAACCAGAGGGTTTTAGTCCGTAGGATAACATACAATCATACCATAGGCTAGCTTCTAGGGTTTAGCCTCTCCGATCTCGTGGTAGATCAACTCTTGTACTATTCATATTATCAAGAATAATCAGGCAGGACGTAGGGTTTTACCTCCATCAAGAGGGCCGAACCTGGGTAAAACATCGTGTCCCCTGCCTCCTGTTACCATCCGCCTTAGAGCATAGTTCGGGACCCCCTACCTGAGATCCACCGGTTTTGACACCGACAGTGGTGCTCCTGGATGTTCGGGGGGTACGTGGATATATATAGGAGGAAGAAGTACGTCGGTGGAGCAACAGAGGGCCCATGAGGGTGGAGGGCGCGCTCAGGGGGGGTAGGCGCGTCCCCTACCTTGTGCCTTCCTCCCTTGTTTCTTGACGGCCACTCCAAGTCTCCTGGATCACGTTTGTTGAGAAAATCACGTTTCCGAAGGTTTCATTCCGTTTGGACTCCGTTTGATATTCCTTTTCTTCGAAACCCTAAAATAGGAAAAAAACATCAATTTGGGCTGGGCCTCCGATTAGTAGGTTAGTCCCAAAAATGATATAAAATTGTAAAATAAAGCCCATTAACATCCAAAATAGATAATGTAATAGCATGGAGCAATCAAAAATTATAGATACGTTGGAGACGTATCAGACACCATCACAGAGGGGTTCACCACTTCCATTGGTGCCTCTCTGATGATGTGTGAGCAGTTCTTTGTAGACCTTCAGGTTCGTAGTTAGTAGCTAGATGTCTTCATAGCTCTCTCTTGATTCTCAATACAATGGTCTCTTGGAGATCCATATGATGTAACTCTTTTGCGGTGTGTTTGTTGGGGTCTATGAACTTTGAGTTTATGATCAGATCTATCTTTTTATATCCATGAAAGTATTTGAGTTTCTTTGATCTCTTTTATGCATGATCTCTTATAGCCTCATATTTATTCTCCGATATTTGGGTTTTGTTTAGCCAATTTGATCTATTTATCTTGCAATGAGAAGAGGTGCCCGGTAGTGGGTTCGATCTTACGGTGCTTGATCCCAGTGACAGAAAGGGAACCGACACATATGTATCGTTGCTACTAAGGATAAAAAGATGGGATCTCTATCTACCACCATAGATAAATGGATCTCGTCTATATCATGTCATCGTTCTTATTGCATTACTCCGTTTTTCCATGAACTTAATACACTAGATGCATGCTGGATAGCGGTCGATGTGTGGAGTAATGGTAGTAGATGCAGGCAGGAGTCGGTCTACTAATCTTGGACATGATGCCTATGTAATGATCATTGCCTGGATATCGTCATAATTATTTGAGGTTATATCAATTGCCCAACAGTAATTTGTTTACCCACCATTTGCTATTTTTCTTGAGAGAAGCCACTAGTGAAACCTACGGCCCCCGGGTTTTCTTTCTCATATATTTGCCTTTGCGATATATTTTTCTCTTGCTTTTATTTTCAGATCTATTAAACCAAAGAACCCAAAAATACCTTTCTGCAATTTATTTTATTTGGCATTCGATCTATCAATATTTACAACTTTCTCCCGACCTCGTGCCATTTCTGGCGCCGTTACCCTAAAGGGATTGACAACCCCTTTAACACGTCGGGTTGCGAGTGGTTGTTATTTGTTTGCAGGGGCTGTTTAAGTTGTGTTGCTTGGTTCTCCTACTGGTTCGTTAACCTTGGTTTCATATCTGAGGGAAATACCTACCGCCGTTGTGCTGCATTATCCCTTCCTCTTTGGGGAAAAACTGACGTAGCTTCAAGCGACATAAGTGTTCTTGCTCTCAAACCCGCCGATTTCGATCTGTTTGCTTGAAGCTCTGTTTCCGAAACTATTTTAGGGGATTGTTGCTTGGTATGTGGCTCCTCCGTTTGTCCAATTAGTTTTTGCTTTAGTGGTTTATATTTTGAATGATTAGCTACTCTGGGTGCTACTATAGATAAGCTTGCATGTTGAATTCTTAGAGTTCTAAGTAGTTTGAATGCTTGCTATGGCCTCTATGTATCCCTATGAGTAGTTGATATCAATCTTGTAAAGTTTTGTTGAGAAAATTTTGTGGACTAAAAATTTCAGAATTTTGTTCATAGGAAAAAGATGAATATCTTTAGGAAGTTTGCTTCCAAGAAGAGCTCCAAGGGAGTTATTGGGGAGTCGTCTGATGGTGATTTTCATACTCAGAGATTGGCGGACGTACGGCCGTGCAAATGGCCGCATACCCCATTCATGGAAGGGGTTGGAATCCTTCAAGAGTATGCACAATATGCTGCTAATGCCGGCCTCACCGACTTCATCGCAGCTGAATGTGAGCAGTATCATCTCCTCACAAGCACCTTTGTGCAAAGTTTTAATTTCCTTCCTAAGAATAATCCTCATGAGGTGTAGTTTAATTTATACGCCGAACCCCTTCAGATACCGCTTACTGAGTTCTGTGAAATATGCTTGCTTCCTTCTGATGGTGGTTTGGTAGAGCCTAGACCTACAGAGTTTGAAGGCTTTTATCGTACTCTGACCGTGGGTGATGAGAGAGGGGTGTCGAGTATCACCGCCGCTGGATTGCATTTCCCTGTTGTTCATTATTTCACTCTTTTCATTGCAAAATGCTTGCTTGCTAGAGAGAAGGTGGGTGCACTCAGTGTCAGTGTCAAAACCGGCAGATCTCGGGTAGGGGATCTCAAATTGTGCGTCTGAGGTTCATGGTAACAGGAGACAAGGGACGCAATGTTTACCCAGGTTCGGGCCCTCTCTATGGAGGTAATACCCTACTTCCTGCTTGGTTGATCTTGATGAATATGAGTATTACAAGAGTTGATCTACCATGAGATTGTAATGGCTAAAACCTTAGAAGTCTAGCCTATGTGATTACGATTGTCTCCATGGACTAAACCCTCCAGTTTATATAGATACCGGAGGGGACTAGGGTTGTACAAAGTCGGTTACATAGAAAGGAATCTTCATATCCGAACGCCAAGCTTGCCATCCACGCCAAGGAGAGTCCCATCCGGACACGAGTGCGAATCTTCGGTCTTGTATCTTCATAGCTCATTAGTCCGGCCCATGTGCAACAGGCCGGACGCCCGAGGACCCCTTAGTCCAGGACTCCCTCAGTAGCCCTTGAACTAGGCTTCAATAACGAGGTGTCCAGTGCGCAGATTGTCTTCGACATTGCAAGGCGGGTTCCTCCTCCGAATACTCCGACACAGTCTTCGAACACAACAAACGTGTCCGGATCTGCAAAACAAATACCACACACCACCGCAGAGAGTATAATATTTCACGAGTCCAATCTGCTGACAACTTTTTGTAACGTGACATCACGTCCCTGCCCGGTTATTATTTCGAACCGTTTCTCGGCCTATCGCTCCATATTTCGAGATGTTGCTTTATTGGCACGTCTCGTCAAAGAAGAGATCGTGTCCCCATATTGCGGGATTCTCATCAATACGGGTCTGGGTAATCCAACCGTGCCACCCGCACGGCCCCTGGGGAATAGGCGAGTTTCATGGAGAGTGGGGAGGCGCTTGATATTCACTGCCTTTATAAGGATATAAGGATTCATCTCTTCCACCCACGCCTTCTCTCTTTCCACCTACCCACTCTCGAGCTCTAGCGCCCAAGTTCTCATCTTTCCTACCCTAAGAAAGCACTCCAACCATGTCCGGAGTGCAGGGCAAGTGGATGGCCTCCACTGTCAAGGAGAATGACATCACCGAACTTCAGGAGGCCGGGTATTTGGCCAAGCAGGTCGCCCATCAGCTTCCGACCGAGGAACAGATCATCCCTACCCCGGAGCCCCATGAGAGGGTAGTTTTCATCCCCCACTTTGTCCGCGGGATAGGATTTCCACTCCACCCCTTTGTCCGAGGACTCATGTTCTACTATGGGCTAGATTTCCATGATCTGGCCCCAAATTCCTTCCTCACTATCTTAGCATTCATCATCGTGTGTGAGGCTTTCCTCCGCATCCCCCCACTTCGGACTGTGGCTGAAGACCTTCAACATGAAGCCGAAGGTGGTGGGCGGCGAGCATGTGGAGTGCGGAGGTGCCATGGTGAGCAAGATGTCCAACGTCCCGTGGCCCAAAGGCACCTTCGTGGAGACCGTCAAGGGCTGGCAGAAATTGTGGTTCTACGTCACAGAGCCCCGCGACACTACCTGGGTCGCGGCTCCCGAATTCAAATCCGGGGCCCCAATGCGGCTTATCTCCTGGCAGGAGAAGCGCCTGGATTGGTCTTCGTCGGACAAGCTGACAACGCTCCATACACGCATCAGGAGCATGATGGACAAGAACGTCAAGCTTGTCGATGTGATTCAGGTGATGCTAGTCCAGCGGATCCTTGCATGCCAAAGTTGGGCTTGCCACCTATGGGAGTTCGATCGGCTGAGCACAAGACCCTGCAACGGTTCTTCGGAACTACACATGAAGATATCTGGAAGGTGCTCTTCAAGGCCAACGAGACATGGCCAAAGACCACCGAGGATCGTGGGCACGACCTAGCCCATCCCGCTATTACGGTAAGTTTTTCGTTGTTTCAAGGTGTATTCCTTACTTGCTTATTCAAGGAGGGTGTCTGAACTTCCCCATTTGTTTTTTTCAGGATTGGACGAAGAAGGCGGAGCGGATTCAGTGTTCGGACCGCTGCCCGAGGATCCAGCCATCCCGCGTCTGACGAAGATGCTGGTTCCGGGCTTTCGGCGCCCTACAAGGCACCAAAGAAGAAGGCCAAGAAGAAGGCTAAGGGGACCAGAGGTGGCCTCCGTCCCAAGGGTACTTCGGACGTGGCATCTGAAGACGCTGAAACTCACTCCACCGCCGAAGACGACGAGGAGGAGGAAGAGGAGGAAGAAAGCAACTCCCCCCTCCCCGAGGGGGGAAGGAAGATGGTGGCTTCCATAGATCTGGAAGCGGAGGCGTCCAAGAAGGGAAAGGCTTCCCTCGCGGATAGCTCCGCGTGGGACGTCGACAGCAGCCTAGAACGACGCTCTCGAGATAAGCCCCTGGCCGAATTGTGAGTATCCGAAGACCCTGGCGCATTCATATATCCGCCTCTTTACTTCCTAATTTTAACATGTCGAATCATGCATTTGCAGTCCGGCTCTCCCTTGAGCGATCCTCGTCTTCGGGGAACTCGCTGGACCCGAAGGTGATGGACTGCGGGCCCCCTCCGACGGCCTCCTCTCCCAGGGCCATAGACGACACCGAGGTGTTGTCCCGAAGGATCCCCGGCCAGGGAGAGACGTAAGAGGCCGTCAGGACGGCGCCAGAGGGTGAGGCCTCGGCCGCCGGACACATGGGGGAGCATATCCCCATGGAGACTGGCGATGGGGGCCATGTCCAATTTGGCCCCCAGCCGAATACGGTTTCGAAGACCTATATGGCTCCGGAATCCGGCAAGCAGCCTCCTTCGTCGGAAGGAGGTGTGCCCATTCCGCCGGTGACCTCTGTCCAACCAGAGGCGCCGGATACTTTACTCGAAGCACCGTGAAGCGCTTCCATCATAGAGGAACACCGCACCCATGGGGGTGCGGTGATTGAGAAGATTCAGTTCGCGAAGAGCGGACTGACCGAAGCCTGCACAAGCCTTTTAACAGGCTTTGAGGTAAGCAATGCAACTTGTGAAAAGAAAGTCACAATATAGATAGTAGCCCCTGAGACTCTGTTCGAGATTCGGAAAGAAAAGCCGAACAGAGGATCAAATAGTTTTTTGCAGGAGACTAACCATGTATGTCTATGTGAATAAGCAGGCGTCGCTACTAGCTGCGACTTCTCATGCTGCCGAAGTCTCCGGACTGAAGCAGAGGCTAGAGCAGACCGAGGAAGAGCTCGGTCGTGCGAAAAAGCAGCTAGCAGACAAGCAGGGTATGTAACAACCTATTCAAATATAGCAAGATATGAATTGCTTGTGTTGATCGTGTGATAATTTGTAGGGGCGGTGTCTGAGGTGGAAACCCTCAAGACAGCGCTGGCCGAAGGCCAGAAGAGGGTGGCAGATGAGCAGGCCGCCCGCGAAAAGCACGAGGCCAGGGTCGGCGAGGTCCAGCAGGAGCTGCAGGACACCGTGAAGAAGTGCGAGGCCTTGGAGTGCAAGAATACGGACCAAGAGTCCAAACTTTCCCATGCCCGTCAAAGTGCACAAGAGGCCCGGGTCGAAGCCCAGGGCGCCCTCCAGGAAATCCAGGAGGCCAAGAAAATTGCAGCGGGTAAGGCTTTTATTATGCAGAGCAAGTATGTGAAGAAGAGATATCTCATGCTAACCCGGATTCGGAGTTCTCCAAGGGCGTTTGCGGATCTGCCCCGTGCTACCTCTTGAGCACTGCGTTGGTTTTCCCTTGAAGAGGAAAGGGTGATGCAGTAAAGCAGCGTAAGTATTTCCCTCAGTTTTTGAGAACCAAGGTATCAATCCAGTAGGAGATCACACGCGAGTCACCTCGTACCTACACAAACAAATAAGAACCTCGCAACCAACGCGATAAAGGGGTTGTTAATCCCTTCACTACCACTTGCAAGAGTGAGATCCGATAGAGATGATAATAATAAGATAAATATTTTTGGTATTTTTATGATATAGATTGAAAGTAAAGATTGCAAAATAAAATAGATTGGAAACTTGTATGATGGAGAATAGACCCGGGGGCCATAGGTTTCACTAGTGGCTTCTCTCAAGATAGCATAAGTATTACGGTGGGTGAACAAATTACTATCGAGCAATTGATAGAAAAGCAAATAATTATGAGAATTTCTAGGTTTGATCATGTATATAGGCATCACGTCTGAGACAAGTAGACCGAAACGATTCTGCATCTACTACTATTACTCCACACATCGACCGCTATCCAGCATGCATCTAGAGTATTAAGTTTATAAGAACAGAGTAATGCCTTAAGCCAGATGACATGATGTAGAGGGATAAACTCATGCAATATGATATAAACCCTATCTTTTTATCCTCGATGGCAACAATACAATATGTGTCGTTTCCCTTTCTGTCACTGGGATCGAGAACCGCAAGATTGAACCCAAAGCTAAGCACTTCTCCCATTGCAAGAAAGATCAATCTAGTAGGCCAAACCAAAGTGATAGTTCGAAGAGACTTGCAAAGATAAACCAATCATACATAAAAGAATTCAGAGAAGATTCAAATATTATTCATAGATAGACTTGATCATTAACCCACAATTCATCGGATCTCGACAAACACACCGCAAAAGAAGATTACATCGAATATATCTCCAAGAGAATCGAGGAGAACTTTGTATTGAGATCCAAAGAGAGAGAAGAAGCCATCTAGCTACTAGCTATGGGCTCGAAGGTCTGAAGTAAACTACTCAAACATCATCGGAGGGGCCATGGAGTTGATGTAGAGGCCCTCCGTGATCAATGCCCCCTCCGGTGGAGCTCCAGAAAAGGCCCCAAGATGGGATCTCTTGGGTACAGAAGGTTGCAGCGGTGGAAATAGGGTTTCGTGGTGCTCCTGGATGTTCTCGGGGTATATGGATATATATATAGGAGGAAGAAGTAGGTCGGTGGAGCAACAAGGGGCCCACGAGGGTGGAGGGCACGCCCCTGCCTCGTGGCCTCCTCGATTGTTTCTTGACGTACACTCCAAGTCCCCCGGATCATGTTTGTTCCAAAAATAACGCTCCTGAAGGTTTCATTCCGTTTGGACTCCGTTTGATATTCCTTTTCGGCGAAACACTGAAATAGGCAAAAAACAACAATTTAGGCTGGGCCTCCGGTTAATAGGTTAGTCCCAAAAATAATATAAAAGTGTAAAATAAAGCCCATTAACATCGAAAATAGAAAATATAATAGCATGGAACAATCAAAAATTATAGATAGGTTGGAGACGTATCAAGCATCCCCAAGCTTAATTCCTGCTCGTCCTCGAGTAGGTAAATGATAAAAATAGAAATTTTGATGTGGAATGCTTCCTAACATATTTCTCATTGTAATTTTTCTTTATTGTGGCATGAATGTTCAGATCCAAAAGATTCAAGATAAAATTTTAATATTGACATAGAAATAATAATACTTCAAGCATACTAACTAAGCAGTTATGTCTTCTCAAAATAACATGGCCAAAGGAAGTTATCCCTACAAAATCATATAGTCTGGCTATGCTCTATCTTCATCACACAAAATATTAAATCATGCACAAACCCGATGACAAGAAAAGCAATTGTTTCATACTTTTGGTGTTCTCAAACTTTTTCAATTTTCACGCAATATATGAGCGTTAGCCATGGACATAGCACTATAGGTGGAATAGAATGGTGGTTGTGGAGAAGACAAAAAGGAGAAGATAGTCTCACATCAACTCGGCGTATCAATGGGCTATGGAGATGCCCATCAATAGATATCAATGTGAGTGAGTAGGGATTGCCATGCAATAGATGCACTAGAGCTATTAGTGTATGAAAGCTCAACAAAAGAAACTAAGTGGGTGTGCATCCAACTTGCTTGCTCACGAAGACCTAGGGCAATTTGAGGAAGCCCATCATCGGAATATACAAGCCAAGTTCTATAATGTAAAATTCCCACTAGTTTATGAAAGTGACAACATATGAGACTCTCTATCATGAGGATCATGGTGCTACTTTGAAGCACAAGTGTGGAAAAAGGATAGTAACATTTTCCCTTCTCTCTTTTTCTCTCATTTTTTTATTTGGCCCTTTTTTTTTCTTTTTGGCCTCTTTTTTCTCTTTTTTTTCGTCCGGAGTCTCATCCCGACTTGTGGGGGAATCATAGTCTCCATCATCCTTTCCTCACTTGGGACCATGCTCTAATAATGATGATCATCACACTTCTTTTTTACTTACAACTCAAGAATTACAACTCAATACTTAGAACAAAATATGACTCTATGTGAATGCCTCCGGCGGTGTACCGGGATATGCAATGAATCAAGAGTGACATGTATGAAAAAATTATGAAAGGTGGCTTTGCCACAAATACGATGTCAACTAGATGATCATGCATGGGAATATGACAATGATGAAGCGTGTCATAACAAACAGAAAGGTGGAAAGTTGCATGGCAATATATCTCGGAATGGCTATGGAAATGCCATAATAGGTAGGTATGGTGGCTGTTTTGAGGAAGGTATATGGTGGGTGTATGATACTGGCGAAAGGTGCACGATAATAGAGAGGCTAGCAAATGTGGAAGGGTGAGGGTGCGTATAATCCATGGACTCAACATTAGTCATAAATAAATCACATACTTATTGCAAAAATCTATTAGTTATCGAAACAAAGTACTACACGCATGCTCCTAGGGGGATAGATTGGTAGGAAAAGACCATCGCTCGTCCCCCACCGCCACTCATATGGAAGGCAATGAATAAATAAATCATGCTCCGACTTCATCACATAACGGTTCACCATACGTGCATGCTACGGGAATCACAAACTTCAACACAAGTATTTCTCAAATTCACAACTACTCAATTATCATGACTCTAATATCACTACCTCCATATCTCAAAACAAGCATCAAGTATCAAACTTCTCTTAGTATTCAATGCACTTATATTAAAGTTTTTTTATTATGCCTAAAAGAAAATTGCCATGTTGTTCTAGAGGACTCTCAAAATAATATAAGTGAAGCATGAGAGATCAATTATTTCTGTAAAATGAAACCACCACCATGCTCTAAAAAGATATAAGTGAAGCACTAGAGCAAAAACTATATAGCTCAAAAGATATAAGCGAAGCACATAGAGTATTCTAATAAATTCTGATTCATGTGTGTCTCTCTCAAAAGGTGTGTACAGCAAGGATGATTGTGGCAAACTAAAAATCAAAGACTCAAATCATACAAGACGCTCCAAGCAAAACACATATCATGTGGTGAATAAAAATATAGCTCCAAGTAAAGTTACCGATGAACGAAGATAAAAGAGGGGATGCCTTCCGGGGCATCCCCAAGCTTAGGATCTTTGGTGTCCTTGGATTTTAGCTTGGGGTGCCTTGGGCATCCCCAAGCTTAGGCTCTTGCCACTCCTTGTTCCATAATCCATCAAATCTTTACCCAAAACTTGAAAACTTCACAACACAAAACATAACAGCAAATCTCGTGAGCTCCGTTAGCGAAACAAAACAAAACACCACTTAAAGGTACTGTAATGAACGCATTCTTTATTTATATTGGTGTTAAACCTACTGCATTCCAACTTCTCTATGGTTTATAAACTCTTTTACTAGCCATAGATTCATCAAAATAAGAAAACAACACACGAAAAACAGAATCTGTCAAAAACAGAACGGTCTGTAGTAATCTGTAACTAACGCAAACTTATGGAACCTCAAAAATTCTAAAATAAATTTCTGGTCGTGAGGAATTTATCTATTAATCATATGCAAAAATAATTAACTAAATAGCACTTTCCAATGAAAAATGGCAGCAATTTCGTGAGCGCTAAAGTTTCTGTTTTTTACAGCAAGATCAAAAATACTTTCCCTAAGTCTTCGCAACGGTTCTACTTGGCACAAACACTAATTAAACACAAAAAACACAACCAAAACAGAGGATAGATAAATTATTTATTACTAAACAGGAGCAAAAAGCAAGGAATACAAATAAAATTGGGTTGCCTCCCAACAAGCGCTATCGTTTAACGCCCCTAGCTAGGCATAAAAGCAAGGATAGATCTAGGTATTGCCATCTTTGGTAGGCAATCCACAAGTGGCTGTCATAATAGATTCATATGGTAATTTAATTTTCTTTCTAGGGAAGTGTTCCATGCCTTTCCTTAATGGAAATTGGAATCTAATATTCCCTTCCTTCATATCAATAATTGCACCAATCGTTCTAAGGAAAGGTCTACCAAGAATAATAGGACATGAATGATTGCAATCTATATAAAGAACAATGAAATCTACGGGAAAATAATTCCTATTTGCAACAATAAGAACATCATTAATCTTTCCCATAGGTTTCTTAATATTGGAGTCTGCAAGGTGCAAGTTTAAAGAACAATCATCAAATTCACGGAAACCTAGCAAATCACACAAAGTTTTTAGGATCGTGGAAACACTAGCACCCAAATCACACAAAGCATAGCATTCATGATCTTTAATTTTTATTTTAATTGTAGGTTCCCACTCATCATAATGTTTTCTAGGGATAGAAACTTCCAATTCAAGTTTTTCTTCATAAGATTGCATCAGAGCATCGACAATATGTGTAGTAAAAGCTTTATTTTGACTGTAAGCATGAGGAGAATTTAGCACGGATTGCAACAAGGAAATACAATATATCAAAGAGCAATTATAATAATTAAATTCCTTGAAATCCAAGATAGTGGGTTCGTTGCTATCTAAAGTTTTGACCTCTTCAATCCCACTTTTATCAATTTTTGCATCAAGATCTAAAAACTCTGAATTTTTGGGACGCCTTCTAACTAAAGTTGACTCATCTTCAATCCCATCATTATCAAGATTCATATTGCAAAACAAGGATTTAATAGGGGACACATCAATCACTTTTATATCTTCATCTTTATTCTCATGAAGACTATAAGAACACGCCTTCACAAAGCAATCTTTCTTAGCATGCATCCTAGCGGTTCTTTCTTTGCACTCATCAATGGAAATTATCATGTCTTTGAGAGACTCATTGATATCATGCTTATGTGGAATAGATCTAAGTTTCAAATAATCAACATCAAGAGAAATTATATCCACGTTCCTATCCAACTCATCAATCTTAAGCAATTTTTCTTCAATCAAAGCATTGAATCTCTTTTGCGAAGTAATAAATTCTTTAATACTAGATTCAAAATCAGAGGGCATCTTATTATAATTTCCATAAGAATTGTTGTAGGAATTACCATAATTATTAGAGGAATTACTAGGAAACAGCCTAGAATTAAAATTACCTCTATACGCGTTGTTACCAAAACTGTTCCTACCAACAAAATTCACATCGATAGATTCATTATTATTCTCAATCAAAGTAGACAAAGGCATATCATTAGGATCAGTAGGAGCACTCTTATTAGAAAACAATTTCATAAGTTCATCCATCTTTCCACTCAAAACATTAATCTCTTCGATTGCATGCACTTTTTTACTAGTAGATCTTTTCGTGTGCCATTGAGAATAATTAACCATAATATTATCTAGGAGTTTGGTAGCTTATCCTAAAGTGATTTCCATAAAAGTGCCTCCCGCGGACAAATCTAAAAGATTTCTACAAGCAAAATTCAACCCGGCATAATTGTTTTGTATAATCATCCATAAATTCAAACCATGTGTAGGGCAATTACGTATCATTAATTTCATCCTCTCCCAAGATTGTGCAACATGCTCATGATCAAGTTGCTTAAAATTCATAATATCGTTTCTAAGAGAGATGATCTTAGCAGGAGGAAAATACTTAGAGATAAAAGCATCTTTGCACTTATTCCAAGAATCAATACTATTTTTAGGCAAAGACGAAAACCAAGCTTTAGCACGATCTCTAAGCGAAAACAGAAATAGCTTAAGCTTAACAATATCATTTTGCACATCTTTATTCTTTTGCATATCACACAAATCAACAAAGTTGTTTAGATGGGTAGCGGCATCTTCACTAGGAAGGCCAGAAAACGAATCTTTCATGCCAAGATTCAGCAAAGCAGTATTAATTTCACAATATTCAGCATCGGTAAGAGGAGCAATCGGAGTGCTAATAAAATCATTATTGTTGGTATTGGAAAAGTCACACAATTTAGTATTATCTTGAGCCATCGTGACAAGCAAGCAATCCAACACACAAGCAAACAAGCGAAGAAGCAAAAGAGGCAACATGGAAAAGAGAAGGGGAACGGAAAAAGAGGGCAAATAAAACGGCAAGGGTGAAGTGGGGGATAGGAAAACGAGAGGCAAATGGCAAATAATGTAATGCGAAGGATAAGAGTTGTGATGGGTACTTGGTATGTCTTGACTTGGCGTAGATCTCCCCGGCAACGGCGCCAGAAATCCTTCTTTCTACCTCTTGAGCATTGCGTTGGTTTTCCCTTGAATAGGAAAGGGTGATGCAGTAAAGCAGCGTAAGTATTTCCCTCATTTTTTGAGAACCAAGGTATCAATCTAGTAGGAGACCACGCGCGAGTCACCTCGTACCTACACAAACAAATAAGAACCTCGCAACCAACGCGATAAAGGGGTTGTCAATCCCTTCACGGCCACTTGCAAGAGTGAGATCTGATAGAGATGATAATAATAACATAAATATTTTTGGTATTTTTATGATACAGATTGAAAGTAAAGATTGCAAAATAAAATAGAATGGAAACTTGTATGATGGAGAATAGACCCGGGGGCCATAGGTTTCACTAGCGGCTTCTCTCAAGATAGCATAAGTATACGGTGGCTGAACAAATTACTGTCGAGCAATTGATAGAAAAGCGAATAATTATGAGAATATCTAGGTATGATCATGTATATAGGCATCACGTCCGAGACAAGTAGACCGAAACAATTCTGCATCTACTACTATTACTCCACACATCGACCGCTATCCAGCATGCATCTAGAGTATTAAGTTCATAAGAACAAAGTAATGCCTTAAGCAAGATGACATGATGTAGAGGGATAAACTCATGCAATATGATATAAACCCCATATTTTTATCCTCGATGGCAACAATACAATACGTGTCTTTTCCCTTTCTGTCACTGGGATCGAGCACCGCAAGATTGAACCCAAAGCTAAGCACTTCTCCCATTGCAAGAAAGATCAACCTAGTAGGCCAAACCAAACTGATAATTTGAAGAGACTTGCAAAGATAAACCAACCATACATAAAAGAATTCATATAAGATTCAAATATTATTCATAGATAGACTTGATCATAAAACCAAAATTCATCGGATCTCGACAAACACACCGCAAAAGAAGATTACATTGAATAGATCTCCAAGAGAATCGAGAACTTTGTATTGAGATCCAAAGAAAGAGAAGAAGCCATCTAGCTACTAGCTATGGACCCGAAGGTCTGAAGTAAACTACTCACACATCATCGGAGGGTCCATGGAGTTGATGTAGAGGCCCTCCATGATCAATGCCCCCTTCGGCGGAGCTCCGGAAAAGGCCCCAAGATGGGATCTCTTGGGTACAGAAGGTTGCGGCGGTGGAAATAGGGTTTCGTGGTGCTCCTGGATGTTCTCGAGGTATATGGATATATATAGGATGAAGAAGTAGGTCGGTGGAGCAACGAGGGGCCCACGAGGGTGGAGGGCGCGCCCAGAGGGGTAGGCACGCCCCCTGCCTTGTGGCCTCCTCGATTGTTTCTTGATGTCCACTCCAAGTCCCCTGGATCACGTTTGTTCCAAAAATAACGCCCCGAAGGTTTCATTCCGTTTGGACTCCATTTGATATTCCTTTTCGGCAAAACACCGAAATAGGCAAAAAAAGAGCAATTTGGGCCGGGCCTCTAGTTAATAGGTTAGTCCCAAAAATAATATAAAAGTGTAAAATAAAGCCCATTGACATCCAAAACAGATAATATAATAGCATGGAACAATAAAAATTTATAGATACATTAGAGACGTATCACCCCGCAGTGTTTCTGACGCTGCATCATTCTTCCGAGCCGAAGAGGGTAGCTCAAAGGAGAAGCTGTTCTGGTCGCAATATCTTGCAGCAGAACATCCGGTGGCTTTTAGCGACCAGCTGAAGCAGCTGGTCGAGCTGCATAGGGTGGCCGAACTCGCCATGAAGGATTTAATAATTCGGCTTCGGCCCGCAGAAGTTATACATGGCAGCTACTTCAGACTCGTGAAGCGGCTGGTCAATGCGTGCCCTCGGCTTGATGCCATCAAGCGGTCGGTCTACATAGAGGGTGCGCGGATGGCCTTTGCCCGTGTCAAGATACAATGGGCGAAGATGGATGCCGTCAAGCTTGCGACCGAAGGACCGCCCGCGGGCAAGGAGCACCGCACGCCTGAGCGGTATTTTGAAGATGTTCTGAAGGGATCCCGCATTGTGGCGGAGCAATGTGCTAAGGACATTATGTTTGAATGAATACATTCATGTAATCCCGTCCTGTATGATGAAAACAAGGCTTGATATGTAATATAATGCTTTGTTGTTTATTATTTAAAGTTTTACCTCCTGTGCGGCCGTTATATCAAGTCTGAGAGTTGGCCAGTCGTCGACTTCAGCCCCCACTTAGGTAGTACGGGGGTGCTCGGGATGAATCTAAGCACTCTTTATCCAAGAATTTGGCCCTTGAGGAGGTGTTTAGCGCAACGAACCAGGCAATCGGACTATGTGGCTTTATCACCCTCACTTAGCCATAGGAGTTTGACAAAAAAATTAGGCACAACCCCTAGTATCTGTACTAGTGTGGTGTAAACACCTGATCGGATAGGAACCGATTCGTCGCACAATGCAGAAAAAATCGCTAAAGATTTAAAACCTCCTAAGAGCTGACCGGCTCTCGCCGCATCATGACAGTCAGTTTTCGACTTTCTCTACTGAGGTGCTCATCTAGATAAACCGGGACACAATCGCAGTAGTTCTCCCTTTACTACCCTAGCCGATATAGCAGAACATAAGGTAGTAAGCACAGGAGTCGGGCAACCCAACTATTGACCAAAGACATGATTCAGAGCCAATGCATATAATGCTAAATTCGGGGTGCTGAACTGTACTGTAAAAAGTGTTCGGACTTTGTTGCCGTGTTATGGGGCACAATGAAGCCCCTGGCGGATTGAAGTGTACCAAAGTGTAAAGTTGCGATTTGATACGATTATCAAAATAGCAAACTAGTGCCACAGAAGTTGGGCTACAAACTGTTTCCATTATAGTTTGATTAATATGTCAAAGCGTATTTTGTACAAATGGTGTGATAAGCAACAACGACTATTTAACATGCTAAGACCAAGGAGGAGCTGTGTACGGGTCCTGAAAGCAGGTAGAATGATCGTTGAGAAGAACATCTAGAGATTCCCCCACACATCTGTGCTACTTGCCACCTTGGTGTGTCCGACCTTCGAAAGGACCGATTACGAGGCCGTCGGGAGGCGCCCGTGGAAAAGAAACCTAAAGAGGAGAAAAGAAAAGAAGAAGAAAAAAACTGAAAGCATGTGTGTCCAGGGGAGGTCGAGCCATATTATGGATCACAATCTAGTTATGCCTCCGTCTATGCCCATGGTATTTTGAGTGCGTAGTTATGTATGCGTGGCGTGAACACTGCCACTTGGTGTGGTCTGGGACGGAGGACGAATTACTAGTTGAGCTCTTGACGAGCTGGGCTGTCTTGGCGTAGAGTAGTCCGGACTCGTTTGACAATGTCCGGGAGTATGGCTACCGAATTAAGGTTCTGCTTGTGGAGGCCGCTCTGTACCTCAGCTGCCAGGGCAGCGGTGTGCTCCTCGGTACGGAGGGAGCGCTCCGTATTTCCATTGATTGTTATGACACTGCGTGGTCCAGGCATCTTGAGCTTGAGATAAGCATAGTGCGGCACCGCATTGAATCGGGCAAACGCAGTTTGTCCGAGCAGTGTGTGATAGCCATTGCGAAAGGGGACGATATCTAAGATTAACTCCTCACTTCGGAAGTTGTCCAGAGATCCAAGACGACCTCCAATGTGATTGAGCCCAAGCAGCGGGCCTCTACACCTGGTATAACTCCTTTAAAGGTAGTTTTGGTGGGCTTGATCCTTGATGGATCGATGCCCATTTTGCGCACTGTATCCTGGTAAAGCAGGTTGAGGCTACTGCCGCCGTCCATGAGGACTCGTGTGAGGTGAAATCCATCAATTATTTGGTCGAGGACCAGTGCGGCTGATCCGCCATGACTGATACTGGTTGGATGGTCCCTATGATCGAAGGTGATCGGGCATGACGACCATGGGTTGAATTTTGGGGCGACTGGCGCTATCGCATAGACGCCCCTCTGTCCCCCTTAGGGATATGGGTGGCGTATATCATGTTCACTATTTTGATTTGAGGGGGAAACTTCTTCTGCCCCCCTGTGTTCGGTGGACGGGGCTCCTCGTCGTCGTTCTCGCTTCGCGACCCCTTCTCCTTGTCTTCGGCATTTAACTTGCCGGCCTGTTTGAAGACCCAACAACTCATGAGGGTATGATTGGCTGGTTTATCAGGGGTGCTGTAACACCCTGGATATGACTTTCCCAATATGTATTCCAACTCTTGCCGTTTCCGGCCTTAAGTTATTTTATTTTCTCGGGTTCAGGTTTTTGTCTCCGTGTGTTGTTATCATTGTCATGCATCTCATATCATGTCATCATGTGCATTGCATTTGCATACGTGTTCATCTCATGCATTCGAGCATTTTCCCCGTTGTCCCTTTTGCATTCTGGCGCTTCGTTCTCCTCCGGTGGTCATTTCTACCTTTCTTTCGTGTGTGGGGATTAAACATTTCCGGATTGGACCGAGACTTGCCAAGCGGCCTTGGTTTACTACCGGTAGACCGCCTGTCAAGTTTCGTACCGTTTGGACTTCGTTTGGTACTCCAACGGTTAACCGAGGGACCGAAAAGGCCTCGTGTGTGTTGCATCCCAACACCCCTCCATGCTGGCCCAAAACCCACAAAAACCCTCTCCATCATCTAGAGCGTTTGATCACGATCGCGTGGCCAAAAACCGCACCTCATTTGGACTCTCCTAGCTCCCTCCACCTCTATATAAAGACCCCTCCTCGAAAATCCGGATCTCTACCGTCCAAACCCTAAAAAAAGGATCCCCTCGCCGCCGGACGTGTCCGGATCGGGCTGGACACGTCCGCCCGATCCGCCGCCACCAACCCGCGCCTGCCATGTGTTGCCGCCGCCGCCCCGCGCCACCGGCCCGGCAACCCGTGGGAGGCCCTCCC
>NC_041390.1:243761338-243784329 GCF_002162155.2 Triticum dicoccoides | reverse complement strand
CCCTCGCCGCCCCTCGTCGCCCGGCCGCAGATCCGGCCGCCGCCGCCTCGCCCTCGCCTCCCCTCGCCGGATCTGGGCTCCGGTGACCTCCGACCTCGGCCCCGGCGACGGTGATCCTCGGGAGTCGCGCCACTGCTACAGTACCCCCGGATCCAGATCTGGATCTCGGGTTGACTTTTTATCCCTAACCCTAATTTTTTGCCTATATTCATCATGCTATATCTCCGCATCCGTAGCTCCGTTTTTGGGCATATAGCATATCAAAATGTTCGTCTCAGAGAGTACATCATTTAATTCCATTGCATCATATTCATTTGAGTTCATCTTGATGCCCGAAATGCTGTTAGAAGAGTGCTACTTGAGTTAATTGTCAGATCTGCTGCTCCATTTAGATATTTGTCATTTTTGCCATGATTATTGTGTGCATGATATGCCCATGAGCTCTACATGTGTTTCGTTAAGGGTTTTGTCATCTTTCCAGAGGTGCAACCCATGTATTTTTGTGATGTGTGTGGTGACTAGCACAAGCTTGCCAAGTGAGGTACTTGGTAATTCTGATTTCAGGGACTTAGCAATTCCACTAAGTCCTTGAGCTGTTTATCTCATATTGCCATATGTTCATGTTGTTTCCTAGTGATCCGTGCCTCTTTTGAGGATGATCAGTAAGGAGGTTTTGTTAACCTTGTAGTGCTCTATCCATCCATGTCCTTGTTTGCAATTATGGAGCACCCTAGCTTGAGTCAATCGAGCTCTACTTTTGCTACTTCGTGAATCTGGGCAGATTGTCTACTTGTTAGCGATTTTGCCGATGATGTTGTAGTTGATCCGTGCATGCTATGCTATTGTTCTTGCCATGTATAGCTTGAATTTTGTGTATTCTTGATGGGTGTATGCTTAGCTTGTCATGACTTGCTCTGTAGTGAGTACATCGATCTCGTAAACATGCCTACTTGATATCTGTTTCAGCATGCTCCAGTTTTCACCAAGTCTGAGAACTGATTATGTTTTTGCCATGTTCACATGCTTGCAATTGTATTTTCTGATCCCATTTGGCTCAAGGTCACCAAGGGAATTTTGTTAAGCTCTTTGAGTATCTCCATGCCATACTTTACTTTGCCATGTTCAGGTCCTGTAGCATGTAGTTTTTTTGCTCCGAAGAGTGCTATCTGATCTGAAATTCCAGACAAGTGTTAATTTCACTAAGTCTGAAATATGTTTACCATATGCATTTTTGCCATGCTTGTGTGAACCTGTTAATTGATGAATTGGTCGTAGCTCAGTGCTAGACTTTTGGTAAGAATCATGAATGCATCCCTCCATGTATTTTGTTGTCATGTTTAAATGGTGTAGCATGTTCATCTCATTGCATTTAGATGGCTACTTGCTGTAAATCGCAGAACGTGGTCATATTTGAATCGCTTGCCATTTCCAAACCGTAACTCCGATTCCGGCGTTCTTTATATCGTTTTCAAGCGATTTCATCTCATCTTTCCAGTGGCACACTTGGATTCCCAAGTTGAGACCAGGTTCATGCATTCCTTGTCAAATCTTGCATATGCATCCCGCATCACATCCCGCATAGCATACCATCCTTGCATCATATTGTTTGATCCTTGCACGTGGTTGATTATGTCTTCGTTGCTTGTTTGTCTTGTTTGGGTAGAGCCGGGAGACGAGTTCGCTAATGAGGAGCCCGTTGAGTTTGCTTTCGAGGGTCCATTCAACTTTGACAACTTTGCAGGCAAGATGATCATACCCTCGAAATCACTACTATCTTTGCTTTGCTAGATGCTCGCTCTTTTGCTATGCCTATGCTACGATGCCTACCACTTGCTTATCATGCCTCCCAAATTTCCATGTCAAACCTCTAACCCACCATGTCCTATCAAACCGTTGATTGGCTATGTTACCGCTTTGCTCAGCCCCTCTTATAGCATTGCTAGTTGCAGGTGAAGATTGGAGACCATTCCTTGTTGGAACATTTATTTAATTGTTGGGATATTATTATATTGCCACGTTATTTTAATGCATCTATATACTTGGTAAAGGGTGGAAGGCTCGGCCTCTCGCCTAGTGTTTTGTTCCACTCTTGCCGCCCTAGTTTCGGTCATATCGGTGTTATGTTCCCGGATTTTGCGTTCCTTATGCGGTTGGGTTATAATGGGAACCCCTTGATAGTTCGCCTTGATTAAAGCTTTTCCAGCAATGCCCAACCTTGGTTTTACCATTTTCCACCTAGCCTCTTTTTCCCTTGGGTTTCCGGAGCCCGAGGGTCATCTTATTTAACCCCCCCGGGCCAGTGCTCCTCTGAGTGTTGGTCCGAACTAGAGTCCTGTGCAGCGCCCCCTCGGGGAAACTCGAGGTTTGGTTTTAGTTGTATGGAGCGCTCATCTGAGTGTGCCCTGAGAACGAGATATGTGTAGCTCCTATCGGGATTTGTCGGCACATTCGGGCGGTGTTGCTGGTCTTGTTTTAACCTGTCGAAGTGTCTTGAAGAACCGAGATACCAAGTCTGATCGGAACGTCTCGGGAGGAGGTCTATTCCTTCGTTGACCATGAGAGCTTGTCATGGGCTAAGTTGGGACTCCCCTGCAGGGATTTGAACTTTCGAAAGCCGTGCCCGCTGTTATGGGCAGATGGGAATTTGTTAATGTCCGGTTGTAGATAACTTGAACCTTAACTTAATTAAATGAATCAACAGTGTGAGTTACCGTGATGGTCTCTTCTCGGCAGAGTCCAGGAAGTGAACACGGTGTTGGAGTAATGGTTGCGCAGGTTGCTCTCTAGTTTCTCGCTCGCGCTTTGCCTCCTCTTCTCACTCTCTTTTGCGAACAGGTTAGCCACCATATATGCTAGTCGCTTGCTGCAGCACCACATATTTACCTTGCCATACCTATAAGCTTAAATAGTCTTGATCGCGAGGGTGCGAGATTGCTGAGTCCCTGTGGCTCACAAATTACTATTCCACCAGATGCAGGGCCTGATGATTCCGCTCTAGGTGACACGCTTGGGCTCAAGTGGGAGTTCGACGAGGACTCTCAACGATACTACGTGTCTTTCCCTGATGATCAGTAGTGGTGCCCAGTTGGGGGTGATCGGGACCATGTCGCATGTTGGGTTATCTTTTATTTTGGCGCCGTAGTCGGGCCATGAGTGTCTGAATGTTTTAATGTTATTTATGTACCTTGATTGACGTGGCGAGTGTAAGCCAACTATGTTATCTCCCCTTTATAATTTATATTACATGGGATGTTGTGATGATTGCCTAACTTGCGACATTGCTTTCAATGCGGTTATGCCTCTAAGTCGTGCCTCGACACGTGGGAGATATAGCCGCATCGAGGGCGTTACAGGTGCCATGGATCTAACATGGGCGATCGAGTATGCGGTCCAGGCTGGAAGGGCCCTGATTATTTCTTTTATATGGCTTCTTCCGCTGACCGGACTTGGAGCCACTGAATCCGGCGTTGACCGTCGTGTCATTGGTATTATCACCGTTGCTTCGACGCTTATGTTTGTTGTGTCGGGGCTTGCCGTTGCTATTTCTGGCTTCCGAAGTGCCAGGTTCGCTTGTATTGTTATTGCTACGGGCTAGCCAGCTATCTTCGCCTGCGCAAAAGCGGGTCAGGAGTGCCGTGAGGGCTGCCATGGACTTTGACTTTTCTTGGCTGAGGTGTCGGGCGAGCCATTTGTCCCGGATGCTATGTTTAAATGCTGCTAGGGCTTCGGCATCTGGACAGTTGACGATCTTGTTCTTTTTGGTTAAGAATCTAGTCCAAAATTTCCTGGCTGACTCTCCGGGCTGTTGGATTATGTGACTTAAGTCGTCGGTGTCCGGAGGTCGAACATATGTACCTTGGAAGTTGTCAAGGAAGGTGTTGGGGATATTATTATTGGACATAAACCGGCCAGGAGTGGCTGGGTTAACTCTATGAAGATTAGAAGCCCAGGAAGACAAAGGATGTTGGCGCTTTATGAAGACCCAAGGCCCAAAGGCGGGTTAAGGCCTGTAGACATAAACCGACAATATTATGTAACTTGTATTGTAAGATAGGAGGAATAGAGACCGAGTTCGACACGTTGATGATCCGGCCTCGGGACTCATTAAACCAACGGGCGTCGGCCTATGTATATAAAGGGGCGACCCGGCGGTGGTTTAGGGACAACACACAACAACTCGAGAACCAGGCAAAGCGGATTCGCTCCCTGGTCATCGAAACCCTAGCAATTCTGTCACAACCGGAGTAGGATTTTACCTTCATCGTAAGGGGCCGAACCAATATAAAACTCTCGCGTCCCTTGTCCGCTTTAACCCCTTTAAGCTAACCCGTAGCGATTGCTCCGTGACTAAGTCCTTTCACAAGGACATCTGCCATGACAAAACCACGATAGTTGGCGCCCACCGTGGGGCTATCGCACGATGGTTTCGAGTTTTTGAAGGGCCGCTTCGAAGGACTCAAGGGATGCGCTATGGGCCAGATGACTAAAAGTCGTCGCGGCAAGCTCTACATCAACGACGCAGGATGGGGTCCCGAGGCCGGTTCAATTGAATATGGGTACCGGGTCCCCTTTGGTGGAATTCAGGTCTTCATCGGAAAGATCAGCGAACCAGGCCCTGAGCCGGACATCTGCACCGACATCATCGAGATGGCTCAGCATGCAAGCTCTGCCCAGGTTCAGCCCGCCGTAAAGCATGTCTTCGTAGGCGTCATCCATGGAGTAGAATATGAGGATAGGTCGGCATTTGGTGGCGAAACCGTTGTCTGCTCTGATGAAGAGTCTTCAACTGGAGAGACCTAGTCGCTGTACCAGCTGTAGGACGACCGGGTTAGTGGAGGTTCCGATGGCAACAGTATTCCAGACCCCCTCGATCTGCCAAGCCGGGTCATAGTCTTCATGGCCAGTACACAACCAGCGCAACACTCTTCTACCGCCGCGGCAATGATCTCCGGTTCAACAACAAAAACACCAGCAGGAGCAGGGGGCTCTACGCAACCTCCGGCTCAGGTTTTGTCCAATCTATTCGACGCTTTAGCAATGTTGCTGGCAGTGGAGGTGGATGCGGAAAATCGGGATTAGCACAACGCAGAGATTGCAAAGGTGAAGGATCAGATAACTCAAGCTAAAGCGGACCTGGCAGCAGAAAACACCAGGATGGCTACAGAGCGGGCCAGATTGGAGGCTTAGGCGTACATGCTTATGCTAGATGAGAGTGCGTCAGATGACGTCATGAGGAGAAGATACCGATCGTGCCTTCCGTCGGTCTTGGAGGCGAGGAATCTCTTTAACACACCCGGAGCGGGCACCAGCAACCAACCCGTGGTGAATCAGGTGGAGGAACCTGGGACCGGAGCACTGGTTCAGCCTCGTGCGACGGATCCGCCTCCTCCGCCTTGTCAAAACGACCTTCCATCATGTCGCGTCTCAACACCTCCGGGTCATTACTCTAACCCATTTGATAACATCGTCGCCGCCGCTTCACGATTGGCAGCTCTCCGGATTGATGGCGAGTCCCCCGTAGCAGTTGAGACACGACGGGCTAGGGAGCTCCTACAGACGGCTTTGACTCAGCAGCAGGCCTATTCATATAGCCGCGAAAGGATTCATTCCACTCCCCGCCCAAGCTGGAGCTACAGTAGGCATATCGATGAGCCAGCCGTATCAAGCAGTGCGAGGAATCGTAATCCGCCCCGTGGCAATAACCCAGCGGGTGGTGGTGGCAATGCCCAGGATGTAGTGGATCATGCTAGGGCACGTCGGGAAGCCGAGTTAGCAGTACAGCACGAGGCTCCGGTTCGTCAGCTCACGCCGGTTCGTTAGTTCACTTCGGTTCGTCCAACAACATCGGTGGAACCAGGGGTTACTTCCAGTTCTTTGGGAGTGCCATGTCTTGTCCCAGCGCTGCGCAACGTACGGTTACCCAAGGATTTCAAGGGTCCGCGTAAGGTGCCGAATTACACCGCCGATTTATCCCCCGAGTCATGGGTGGAGAGTTATGAGATGGCAATGGAGATACTGGATGTGGATGAAGCGGCATGTGCCAAATACTTTACCATGATGTTGGAGGGAATAGCTCGCACATGGTTGAAAAATCTTCCATCCAACTCTATTAGATCATGGGCCGAGTTAAGGACCCGGTTTATCCAGAATTTCAAAGATACGTGCAAGCAGCCCATGTCCATCGTGGACTTAGCTACCTGTGTCCAGGAGGAAGGAGAATCAACAACCCACTGGGTGCACTGGGTTTCGGAGATTTTGCATTCGTCGGACCGCATCAACGCAGACACAGCCGCTTTAACATTGGAAGGCAATTGCCGGTTTGCGCCTTCGAAGCTGAAATTGGGACGGCTTAAACGCAATTGTAATGACATTGCAACACTTATGGAGGCTCTAGTGAAGTATGCCGACTCTGATAGTACCAAGGACCCCGAGTCTGAGGATGACAAGACAGGGAAGGGAAAGAAGAGTGGCAATGCCAAGGGGCAGCAGCATAATCCGACAGGTCATGGGAACAATGGTAAATGCAAGGCAGACAATAGCTTGGACTTTGTGGCTAACACCAACGCCCAGGATAATGGTCAGTGGCGTAAGGGTAAACCGCCCCAGCGGGGTGGAGGGTCAGGCCCCAATCTAGAGCACCTGTTAAATCAGCCTTGCCCAAAGCACGGATCAAAGGAGAGACCCGTTATGCATCTTTGGAAAGATTGCTTTATTATGCGGGAGTTCAAAAATTCAAATCTTTTTCAATATTATAACGGACCGCCCGGCGGTTCAGGAGGCGGTTTCCACGGGCCAGGTTATGGTGGCAGCAGCTCTGGTTCAGGGTTCCAGGGCAACCAAACTGGACATGGCAATCAAAACAGCCAGGGCAACCAGGGGGGTTACAACCATCAGGGGAATCAACAGCAGCAGCAATCAGCTTATCAGAGCAATCCAATCCAGTTGAATAGCGGGCAGTATCATGTCTTCACCACTAGCTTATGTAAGCGCGATCAGAAGCTTCATAAAAGAGCTGTGAACTCTGTTGAACCGACGGTACCTCGTTATCTGCGCTGGTCCGAACAACCCATCCTGTGGAGTCGAGAGGATCATCCACCCCGGGTTGACAATCCGGGTCATCTGGCTTTAGTGGTGGCACCCCAGGTTGGGGGGTATAAATTTACCAAAGTGCTTATGGATGGAGGAAGCAGTATTAACATCCTTTACTATGAAACCTTTCGTCGCATGGGGTTAATAGATAAGAATCTTAAACCGCCGAACACTGTGTTTCATGGGGTAGTGCCTAGTAAATCGGCATACCCAGTTGGCAAGATAGCTCTGGAAGTTGCTTTTGGAGACAAGCACGATTCAAGATCAGAGGTGTTGACTTTTGAAGTGGTGAAAATCAAGAGTCCATATCATGCCCTATTCGAACGGCCGACTTATGCTAAGTTCATGGCAAGACCTTGTTATGTTTATTTGCAGCTTAAGATGTCGGGTCATAAGGGGACCATCATGGTGCATGGAAGCCAGAAGATTGCTTTGGAATGTGAAGAAGGGGATGCAGCTTATGCCGAATCGGTTTGTGCCATGGAGGAGCTGAAATTTTACAAAGACAATGTTTATCCAGCAGATATGACTTCTCTAAAAAAGCCAACTACTGAGCATGATCCGGCACTGAAGTTTAAATCGGCTGAGGAGACTAAACTGGTTGACTTTGTTCCTGGCGATTCATCCAAGCAGTTCAGCATCAACGCTAACTTGGATCCAAAATAGGAAGGCGCGCTCATCGAGTTTCATCCATGAGAACCGGGACATCTTTGCATGGAAGCCTTCTGACATGCCAGGTGTATCGAGGGAACTCGCTGAGCACACCCTTAATATAGATCCTAAGTTTAAACCGGTCAAGCAGTTTCTTCGCCGCTTCAACGAAGAAAGGCGTAAGGCTACTGGTGCGGAGGTAGCCCGGCTTTTGGCAGCAGGGTTTATCGTGGAGGTCTTTCACCCTGAGTGGCTAGCTAATACGGTACTGGTACTTAAGAAAAACGACACTTGGCGTATGTGTGTGGATTACACATACTTGAACAAAGCCTGTCCAGCTGATCCCTTTGCTCTCCCTCGTATTGATCAGATTATTGATGCTACAGCAGGTTGTGACCGTTTGTGTTTTTTGGATGCTTATTCTCGTTATCATCAGATCAAAATGGCAGTTAAGGACCAGGAGAAGACATCTTTCATAACTCCCTTTGGAGCCTTCTACTATGTATATATGCCTTTTGGGCTCAAGAGTGCCTACGCAACGTATCAACGCTGTGTTCAGAATTGTCTTCATAAACAGATTGGGCGCAATGTCCATGCTTATGTGGATGATATTGTGGTGAAGTCTAGGAAGGAGGAAACATTGATAGATGACCCGAGAGAGACTTTTGACAACATCTGGGTCTATAAGATGATGCTTAATCCGGCCAAATGTGTCTTTGGTGTTCCAGTAGGCAAACTCTTGGGTTTCCTTGTGTCTAACAGGGGCATTGAGGCTAATCCGGAGAATATCACAGCTATCACCTCTTTGGCTAAACCAGCATGTATCAATGATGTTCAGCGTTTGGCGGGCCGGATTGCAGCATTAAGCTGGTTTATCACTCGCCTTGGGGAGAAAGCTATCCCTTTGTATCAGATGCTAAAGAAAACGGATGGCTTCGTCTGGAGTAACCCGGCTAATAAAGCGTTCGAGGATTTGAAGAGACAGTTAGCCGAACTGCCCATCCTTACGGCTCTGGTCGATAAATAGCCCTTATTACTATATGTGGCTGCTAATGCCCGGGCTATTAGTGTGGCTATTGTGGTTGAGCGCAAGGAGGCCGAAAAGGAGTATCCGGTTCAACGACCGGTTTATTACATTAGCGAGGTGCTTATTGAATCAAAGCAGAGGTACCCACACATGGCAGACGCTGCTGTATGGAGTTTTTATGGCAAGCCGGAAGCTCAAGCATTATTTTCAAGGTCATCCTATCACAGTGGTCAGTTCAGCCCCACTGGGAGATATCATCCAAAACAGAGAAGAAACTGACCGGATTGCTAAGTGGGCTATTGAGCTTGGACCTCACGGGCTCAAATATACACCTCGCACATCAATCAAATCCCAAGCACTTGTGGACTTCATTAATGATTGGACAGAGTCACAGGCACCAGAGGAAAAGCCAGACAACACTTATTGGACTATTCACTTTGATGGGTCCAGGCAATTGGAGGGCTCAAGGGCTGGAGTCATATTAACTTCCCCACGAGGTGATAAGTTTTGTTATGTTCTCCGTTTAATGTTCCCTTGTACTAACAATGCAGCTGAGTATGATGCCTTGCTCCATGGTCTTCGGATGGCTAAGGAAATGAACTTAAGCCGGGTTAAGTGCTTTGGCGACTCAGACTTGGTGGCTCAGCAGGTATCTGGAACTTGGGATTCCAAGGATCCACTTATGACAGCGTATAGACGAGAGGTGGATGCAGCGGCTGGTTACTTCAAGGGTTATCAAGTGGACCACATAGACCAGCGGAAGAATGAAGCAGCAGACGCTTTAAGTCGCTTAGGCTCTCAACATAAACCTGTGCCACCCAATACCTTCCTCGATGTATTGCATAACCCGTTAGTGAAGATACCTACGGAGGAGGAATTGGCTGTGCCTGACCCAGAGGCTCAATTGGTGGTGGCTCTTCATGTTATTCCGGATTGGACGGTCCCGTACCTAGCATACATGAACCGGGTCGAGTTTCCAGACGACGAAATCTTGGCCCGGCAGATAATCCGGCGATCCAAGTCAATGACCATTGTTATTGGGGAGCTACATCATTGTAGCGTCATAGGAGCATTTCAGCGCTGTATCGCCCCTCAAGAAGGTTGTGAGATCTTGCGTGAGATCCATGAGGGAGATTGTGGTCACCATGCCGGTTCAAAATCCTTGGTGGCTAAGGCTTTTCGTCACGGCTTCTATTGGTTGACGGCTCATGCTGATGCTGAGGATTTGGTAAAGAGGTGTGATGGTTGTCAAAAGTTTGCACATCGTGCCCATGTTCTGGCCCAAGAGTTAAGAATGATTCCAATAACTTGGCCGTTTGCAACTTGGGGGCTCGATATGGTTGGACCTTTTAAGAGGTCCAAGGATAAGAAGACTCACCTGTTGGTAGCAGTTGATAAGTTTACCAAGTGAGTAGAGGCAAAGCCAGTCAGTAAGTGTGATGCAGCCACGGCGGTTCAATTCATCAAAAAGGTGATATTCCGGTTTGGTTTTCCACACAAAATTATCACTGATAATGGTACTAATCTGTCCAAGGGTGCTATGGAGGAATTTTGTCAATGAGAGCACATCCGGCTTGATGTGTCATCAGTGGCTCACCCCCAATCTAATGGTCAGGCAGAAAGGGCCAATCAAGAAATTTTAAGAGGTATCAAGCCCCGGCTTATGGTTCCTTTAAAGCGGACGCCGGGTTGTTGGGTGGAGGAGTTACCTTCCGTGTTATGGAGCATCAACACCACACCAAACAGATCTATGGGTTACACGCCTTTCTTCATGGTTTACGGAGTAGAAGCAGTTCTCCCTAGTGACATACGTCATGACTCGCCCTGCGTGGCGGCTTATGTTGAAGCTGATAACGAGAAAGCATGTCAGGACTCATTGGACCTGTTAGATGAGGAGCGTGATCTTGCGGCAGCACATTCGGCGATTTACCAACAAGATCTGCGACGTTATCACAGCCGCCGGGTTAAAACCATGACTTTTCAAGAAGGCGATCTGGTGCTCTGGCTCATCCAGGATCAGACTGATATGCACAAGTTATCCCCACCTTGGGAAGGGCCTTTTGTGGTCAGCAAAAATTTGCACAATGGATCATACTACCTTATCGATGTTCGAGAGCACAAAGACTCACGGAAATCAGAGGAGGAGACCCAATGGCCGTGGAATATGGCTCATCTTCGGCCTTACTATACTTGAGCCATAGGCTCTTTTTCATGTACATAATTATGCCAATGTATATATGATAGTTGATATAATAAACCGGAGCCTCAGCTAAAGCGGGGTCTCTGTTTGTTTTACATCATGTGTTTTCATGGGGGCTTCTGTTTACAAAGTGGAGTTCTGTTGATCCGGCTTGTATAGCCACACATATAAACGGAAATCACTAGGGGGCTTGGTCATATCTGAACCTTAGCTACACCTCTTGATGGGCTTAAAGCCAAAGGGAAATCACTAGGGGGCTTGGTTGTATTTACACCATAGCTACACCTCTTGATAGGCTTAAAGCCAACATGAAATTATGTGGGGCCAAAGAGAGTGTTGCACCGGCACAACTCAAACATAGGCACCCACCGTGCACAACTCAAATGTTGATTAGGGGCTCTTTGCTTCTCAAAGAACAAGGAGTCTGCACCTTTGCAATAGGCTATCAAGACAGGCTTGGAAGCCAGGTGTATTCACCTAAAACCCTGGGTTATACTGCCTCTCTAAGTAAGCAACTCCGTCCAGGTAAACCTGGTATGACCCGTCGAACGTTTGACAAGTCAATCTTATAGACCCTGAACTTGTTAAAGTTAAGACGATGATTGGTTAAAGATTGAGGTCCATCTTAAAAGGCTTTGGAAAATGGTTTAACTCAGTGGCCTGGCAGCCCATGAAAAGCCTCGATTTAGGGCCTTGCAGCCCATGAAAAGCCTTGCATATTCTTCTTGTGTTTTTTGCAAAGTTGTTATTTTTTGATATTCATAAGTATTTTCTGATAAACCGGCGTTTATACCCGGCGTGACTTACAATGCTAAACTGTTAGTACATGATCAACTATAATCCGGCTTTTTCTGTTCCGGTCTGGTTTTGACTACTAGTCACCAGTGTTATATGGTTAAATCGGTGTTTATCATAACCCGGTATGGTTTTATCGTAAAACGGCAAACCTGCAAGGAGTCATCTATACTCTAGCTTGGTGTTATCACCTCTTTTTTACACAGCCATGGGTGAAAGGAACGAGGTAACAAGTATTTTTCTATCTTATAAGCAGCCTTGGTCCTACATCCAGGTTCTATTTTTGGGCATCATGACCCGTCCAGCGGCAAACCGCCAGGACCCTTTTTCAATCTCTTGTATGTAGGAACAAGTTAACATACATCCACTGCGGATTATGAATATAAATAACAATCCCAAAAGCATGCCGAGTTATCAGTATCCAGCAACATAAGTATGCTCGATGGCATAACAGACAAGGTGTTTGAACTAGCCTATTATAAGGCGTTTTTTCTGCCCACATAGGATAATTGTTTTAGCAAGAAAGGGTAGGCTACGACGGGCTAAAGAGGCCTTCGGTTTAGGATTCATCACCAGGACGACTTGAAGATTGCAGATCATCTTGAGTTGGTGCATCCTCCTCCTCTCTACCCAGTGGCTGGAAATCAGTTGTTGTCCAATCGATTCTGGTTAAAGCTTGGAACACGGCTTCTTCACTTATAAGGGGGGAAGGATCAATGTCAGGGGCATAAGTGTGCTTATGAATTGGCGGAACAAGATCCTCTACATCATGTATCGGCGCAGGATATCTTTTCCGATCAACATCATAAACCGGCTGATAATGAGACATATCTGTTTCATCCACCAATTTGCTCGCCATGGGTCGCATTTCCCTTGTTACTCTTCGGAGATCATCATTGTTGAATTCTGAATCGTGTTCCTTTACGCCAGGATAGCCTTGGCCAATATCTTCCGGTTCAAGATCTGGAATCCACGCCTTGGCCCGGATTAGCACAGTCAGCGCGCCTGACCTTGCAGCTGATCTTTTGAGTTCATCCAACCGGGCAAGCAACATGGACAACTTCTCGATAGTTTCTTTTATCAGTGTTAGAGGAGGCCTGTTATAAGAAGCAGTGCAGATAGCCCATTGGGATCCGGAATATAGCTGCTCTATCAACGTATCAGCAACCTTCAGCTTCATCCGCATATCAGAGCCCAGATGGGTAATTCGGGTCCCTGCAACATTGTAAGCATCAGTAAACCGGCAGCTGATAAGGAAAAGGTGACTTAAAAAATGTTAGATGAGGACGCTTACCAAACACAGCAGAAGTCATAGCGTTTATTTGCCGCTTTAAACCGGTGAGTTCTTCAACCACCGGTTTCAAGGCTACTTCTGTGTCTTCGGCCTTCTTTGCTAAAGCAGCCTTCTTTTGTGTCCCAATCTGCACGCTCCTTCTTAAAGGTTTCCTTCAGCTTCTCCATGGCTGCTAAGGTATTATTCATTTCTTCCTTGGCTTTGGAAGCCTCCGCTTGCTGAGATTTAATGTTCTCCTGAAGGTCAGCGGTTTGGGCATCCTTCTTACTCAGCTCGGCCTATAAAGACAAGATATACAATCAATGGGCTATGTATATTTGAAGTACCAAGCGTATAACAAGTTATGCACTTTGCACTTGGGGGCTAATGCCTATTCGCTTCATTCTAGAAAATTATTTCAAGTCCCAAGAATATAATACGAGCATTATTCTTGGCACTTGGGGGCTAATGTACATCTGCTCAAAAGTAACAGTAACTAAAAGTCCCAGTTCACCTTGGAAAGATAAACCGGCCCTTGGGGACTACACATGCAAAAATTACAAGGATACAGTGCTAAAGTACTGGTTCATTTTTAACGGATCAACCGACCCTTGGAGCATAAGCATGTAGAAGTATGGTATTATGAAGTCCCGGTTTTTGATTACTATCATAAATCGGCCCTTGGGAGCTACTGGAATTAGTACTTGCAATTGGACTTAATAGAGAAAATGATTTGTACTTACTTCATAACGTTCCTTCATCATATTCACTAAACCGGCTTCATTGTCACGGTTTGAGTACATGCGGTTCAGAAAGCTAGAATGGAGCTCTTGGGCGTTAAGGTGGGCATAGCTTGATAAATTGGTGCTCCACTTGCCTTTCTCCATGGCAGCACGCTCTTCCTTGTGTGACGCCCCGAGACCGATGTGCCAGGTGTCTTCCAGTTTTTTTGCTGTTGTTGCCATGTCATTTGCTTGCGTGTTGCATCTTATCATGTCATCAGGTGCATTGCATCATCATGTTTAAAAACTTGCACCTGTCCCGGCCTCCTCGTTCCGTCCGTTGTCCGTTCTGAGCCCAACCACACTTGCACGCGCCCGCGGCACCTCCGAAATATTATTTTATATGTGGCCGGAAATTGTTCTCGGATTGGGTTGAAAGTTGGCATGCGGTCTTATTATAGTGTAGATAGACCGCCTGTCAAGTTTCATAGCATTCGGAGTTCATTTGATAGCCCAACCGTTAAACTATAGCGGCAGTATAGCCGGTCTAACGTCGGACATTTTCGGTCTCCGGAAACAGTCGCCGGGCCTCCCTCTCTTCTCTTCTCTCAGCTCGAGACCATCTACATAGCTCACTACCTACCGCCAGGTCCAACCTGACCTCTCTCGTCAGCCCGCGGCCCTCCTCGCGCGCACGTCCGAAAATTGTCCCGAACCCGACCCGGGGAGTCATCACCGTTGGGTCCGGATCATCCCCAAACGTCTACAAAACATCACCATTTCTTTATTTGGACTTCCTAGTCCATTTTTCTCGACCGCTTGATTTTAATTGGAGGGACGGATTAGCCCCTAAACTCTCCCTCTTTCCTTATATATATACTCCCTAGTCTAAATCTAGACCAAACCCTATTTTCTAGGGATCCTCCCCTATCCACTCGTCGCCGCCGCCACTACAACGGATCCACTTCGGGATCCATCCCGCATCCACCTCGTGTTCATCCACCCACCAACCAGAGCAGCGATTGTCCTTGCCTGCCCGCATCCCACCGAGATCCATCTCCACCAACCGGACTCCACCCAAGCCTTCCCCTCGATCCACCTCGTCCCCGTGCCCGAGATCCACTCCTCCAACACGCTCGGCCTCCACCATCTTCCTCGCGAGGACTCGCTCCAGCTTCCTCTGCCGCATCAAGAACGACGACCACAACTTGAACCCAGTCATCGTCGTCACCCAGGCAGTCCCCATCCGACGCGCCCCTTCTTATCCTTCTCATGCTCATCCCGTTTCCCCTCTCCGAACCCTTTGTTTTCTGCCCATCTGCTGCAGGAGCAGCTATGCCCTGGCCAGGAGCACGCCGTGGGCGCCTCCGCTGTCCGACCTCGCCTCTGTCTTGACTTTGCCGTGCTCCTCCCCTGCCCAGAGCCCGACCGCGAGCAGCACCCGACGCTGGCAAGCAGCAAAAGAAGCTCCCGCATCCCCTCGTTCCTGAGCCCGTCGTCCTCCACAGACCATGAACCCAGCCATCTCCATCTTCTTCACGGAGGTTGCCTCGCTCGCCCCGTCGTCGAACGCCGCCATTGTCGGACGCCGCCATCGTCCTCCTCGACCCCCCCGTCTAGATCCGCTCGGTGCCGCCCCGTCTACCGTTCCTTGAGGTCCGTGCACCTTCCAGCGCCGCTGCTGCCTCAATTCCATCGCGCCGTCCTCGGCTTCCACTTCAACGAGCAGCAGGAGCACCACTCATCGTCGTTGACTGCAGCCGCACGTGGACTCCCGCGCCTTGGGCCGCCTTCGGTTGCCAAGGTCCAGCCCGCTCCAGATCCGGCCGGCCTCTGCCAAGTCACCGCTGCCTTCAACCCTCGTCGTTGCTGGAGTTTGCGCCGCCGCTGCTCTGCTTCTGCTTCTGCTTCCTGTCGAGAAGAGGGTGCGCCTCCTCTGCATCGAACGGGGCCGCTCCAACGCCGCTGACTCCTCCAGCAAGGCCGGCCCAGCATCAGCGCTTGATGATCGCACCCAAGCCCAGCATCGCCCCCCTGCAGGCCTTCCCTCTCCACCAGTTGGGCCAAGGCCCGGTGGTGAGCAGCCGCCAACCCCCCCCCCCTGTGTAGCTGGGCTAGACAATTTCGGCCCAGTGGTTGTTATTTTATGGTTTTGCGAATTTGTTAATTAACCAGGGTTTTACATATTTGCAGGAAAACCCTTGTACTTCATGCATATAATGACTAATTAACCGTGCATCGGATTTAAACAACCTTAAGATGAAAGTTGCTTAGAATTTTGTGTAGTTTCATAATATGTCTTTTCCATCCATGTTTAAAATGTTTAAACTGCTGTTTGCATTAATTCTGCTCATATGCCATGTTAAAATGATTTATTTCATAACTTTATAACCGTAGCTCGATTTTAAATAAATTATATATGTAAATGGGGTAGAAAAATGCCTAGTTTAACTTGGTCTACTTGTTTTGCATGTTTAACAACTCTAAAACTGTGTTTAGGGCAGAACAGTACCAAACCTAATATATGCACATGAGGAGTTTCCGGACTTGTTGTTTTGTTGTTCCGGCCTCATTTAACCTTGCCTAGATTAGATAGTTTTATTATGCTTCACCCTCTTGCCATGCTAACAACATTTAATCTTGTTGGGTACATAAACGAGAGAGAACTAAATAATTGAAGTGGTGTTCCGTCAATGTGCAAGCCGTTGCATATTGAGCTCCACTTAATTTGTAAGTTTGTTTGTGCACTTTGCCATGCCATGCTTCATTAAACCGGACATGCATCATACTCGATTGTGCATCGTGCCATGTTCGTGTGTTGGTTGTTTACTATGATTGTCTGCTTCTTTCCGGTGTTGCTTCTTCGGGTTGGTTCCGATAACGTTGCGTTTGTGAGGACCCCTTCGACTACGTCCGTGTGTCTTCTTCGTGGACTCTTTCTTCTTCCTTGCGTGATCTCAGGCAAGATGACCATACCCTCGAAATCACTTCTATCTTTGCTTGCTAGTTGCTCGCTCTTTTGCTATGCCTATGCTGCGATACCTACCATTTGCTTATCATGCCTCCCATATTGTTAAGCCAAGCCTCTAACCCACCTTGTCCTAGCAAACCGTTGTTTGGCTATGTTACCGCTTTGCTCAGCCCCTCTTATAGCGTTGTTAGTTGCAGGTGAAGATTGGAGCTTGATCCATGTTGGAACATGGATATTTTTGTTGGGATATCATAATATCTCTTATTTAATTAATGCACCTATATACTTGGTAAAGGGTGGAAGGCTCGGCCTTATGCCTGGTGTCTTGTTCCACTCTTGTCGCCCTAGTTTCCGTCATATCGGTGTTATGTTCCCGGATTTTGCGTTCCTTACGTGGTTGGGTTATAATGGGAACCCCTTGACAATTCGCCTTGAATAAAACTCCTCCAGCAAGGCCCAACATTGGTTTTACCATTTGCCACCTAGCCTTTTCTTTCCCTTGAGTCGGCCGGCTCAAGGGTCATCTTATTTTAACCCCCGGGGCAGTGCTTCTCTAAGTGTTGGTCCAACTGAGCGATGTCCGAGGCTACCAGGGGCAACTCTGGGCTGGCTTACCCGACGTCATGCTCATCCGGTGTGCCCTGAGAACGAGATATGTGCAGCTCCTATCGGGATTTGTCAGCACATCTGGTGGCTTTGCTGGTCTTGTTTTACCATTGTCGAAATGTCTTGTAACCGGGATTCCGAGTCTGATCGGGTCTTCCCGCTAGAAGGTCTATTCCTTCGTTGACCGTGAGAGCTTGTCATGGGCTAAGTTGGGACACCCCTGCAGGTATTTGAACTTTCGAAAGCCGTGCCCGCGGTTATGGGCAGATGGGAATTTGTTAATGTCCGGTTGTAGAAAACCTGAAGTTGACCTTAATTAAAATACATCAACCGCGTGTGTTACCGTGATGGTCTCTTTCCGGCGGTGTCCGGGAAGTGAACACGGTGTTGGAGTTATGCTTGACGTAGGTTGTTCTAGGATCACTTCTTGATCATAGTTTCTCGATCGTGCTTTGCCTTCTCTTCTCGCTCTCATTTGCGTATGTTAGCCACCATATATGCTAGTCGCTTGCTGCAGCTCCACCTCATACCTTTTACCTTACCCATAAGCTCAAGTAGTCTTGATCGCGAGGGTGCGAGATTGCTGAGTCCCCGTGGCTCACAGATACTTCCAAAACCAGCTTGCAGGTGCCGATGAGACCGTGCAGTTGACGCAACCAAGCTCAGGAGGAGCTCGATGAAGATCTTGTCCTTTGTGGTGTTTCGTTCTAGTTGATCAGTAGTGGAGCCCAGTTGGGGTCGACCGAGGACCTTGTCGCATTTGGGGTTCTTCTTTTATTTTGGTTCCGTAGTCGGACCTTGATTGTATTTGGCTGATGTAATGCTTTATTCATGTAATTGTGTGAAGTGGCGATTGTAAGCCAACTATGTAACTTCTTCCCCTATTTTATTACATGGGTTGTGTGAAGATTACCTCACTTGCGACATTGCTTTCAATGCGGTTATGCCTCTAAGTCGTGCTTTGACATGTGGGAGATATAGCCGCATCGAGGGCGTTACAAGTTGGTATCAGAGCCTTCCTCGACCTTAGGAGCCCCATTGCTTGATCGTTTTTAGCGGCCGAGTTGTGTCTAGAAAAATGTTTTGAGTCATTTAGGAATTATATATCGGAGAGTTAGGAATTCCTTTTACTTCCCAGTCTCCTCATCGCTCTGGTAAGGCATCCTGACGTAGAGTTTTGACTCTTCTCTTCTCAAATTTCACTAAAAAAAAATTTTAGGATCACGCGGGTATCTTGGAATCGTTCCGATGGTTTTATGATGAGAACATTGTCTTGGTGCCTCCTGTCAGGGGTTTTGTGGAAGTGTCCTGGGGAGTTGAGCTCTGAGGTGTTGTCGTCATAATTTTATCGTTGCAGTTCTGGAATACCTAAGTTTAGTACGCCGACATCGAAAATCTCTTTTATGCAGTTCGTTGGTGAGATAACCTCGACGCCACCCAGTACTGGGGCGGGAGTTCGGGAGTATCGCCATAACTTGTATAATGGATGCTTTTCGAAGGTTGAGGTAGATGATTTCCGAAGGTTTCTTGGTTATGTGTTGAAGGATGGATACAGCTGGATGTAGAATTTGCTAGTTTTGGGTGAGATATTTTGCTTCCCCTGTATCCCCAACACCTGATTGCATAACTGGGAAAGTTTCGGGAGTTTATAAGTGGGAATTCAAGTAGCTCTTAGGACATCTTTCCGACAGATGTATGATATGAAATTGGGGTTCGACGTCTAGTGGTCCGCCTATTCATGGTCGGTTTTACAGTGGTCTCGTTGTGTCTTGAAGAGTCCTTGGCTATGCCGACTCGGGGATGCTTCGTATGTCATGTGCAATGCCTTGTACATGATGGTGCTGTACGATCGAGCCCGTGTAGGCCCCACCACGAAAACTTCGGACGAAATCTCTATCGAATGTTTGTTCCGGCTTATTCTACAAGCCAATCCTTTGTTTTGTTTTGAGTTGTGGTATTCGAGTTGCTTCGAAGTCAAATGTTGATTCCATACCTTTCCTAAGTGGTGTTCTCATACTCCGATGTGGATACTAATCCTTCTCGATAATCGAGATTGTCATATCACTCCTTTTCACCGGTGTGTTTCTCTTCAAGTGTATCCGATCATTTTCAACATCCGCAAGATCTACTCAAATTTTGGTCAACGGTGTTTGTTTCATCCATCTCCAAGTTGTCTTTGTTTTCCCACCCTCCCACCCCTTTTCTTCAAGGACTCAGATTTCTTAATCAGGTATCCTTTTATTCATGAGAATTCTCTCCATTCTTTTTTTTCCTTCTTGTTTTTACCCGGTGTTTCTCATGAAGATGCTCTACAAGTTCATCATTATTCATTCTCTTTCTTCTCCGGTGGAACTAATTCAAGCTTTGTTGATCATATCCTTCCCTTGTTTCAAATGCCTTCTCATACCGGTGCTCCTCATGTTCATTCTTTTCTCGCTATTCAATTGTTCCGGAGTGCTCATAACATCTAGAAGAATCGTGTTTCCACTCTCCTTTCATTCAAGCTCTTTCGAGGATGTTATCTCTTTTGAGCCATGTAATTCAACCGGTGCAATCTATCTTTTAAATCATTCTAACGGTGTTTTCTCTTGAGTGGGCCCTAACCCACAGGTTTTTCCCAGGATCTTACCTGACTCTTCTTATTTTTCCCGGAGCTAGCCTAAATTCTTTTGAAGTTTGACGTAAGAATGAATTTTCATTAGTCAGAGGGTTTCTCCAAGATCTTTCAAATTCTTTTCATCATTGGCTCAACCTCTTTGTTTCGATTCTTCCGGAGTGTCTAAACAATTCATGGTGGTATTTCTCATTGTAATTCAAAATTTGAAGACCGAAGAAGATTTTCTCTCAAGCCTGCTCCATTCTCTTCAAGATTCGTGATTCTACCTTGTTGCCATCTCCTCATAATTGTTTTGATTATGATAATTCTTTTCACCCATTCGGAGTAATTCAGGAGTCTTTTCAGTTTGTTTATATGCAGGCCATCAGTTCAGGATTATTCATTCCAGCTTTCAGCTCTCATTCTCCAATTCTAACCGGTGCATCATTCAAGTATATTCTCTAATCAGTTCATGATCTCTTTGTTCTCTTGTATCTAAACTCTCTGATGTATTTTCGTTCATTCTCAATTCTTACAGTGGTTCTTCCAAGATTTTGTCTTCCTTCGTTCATCATATCAATTTATTCGTTCTTTCAACCCGACCGATGGTTCATGGAAGACCTTTCCAAGTTGACGCTATATCTATCTTAATCCTTTCTACGAGAATAAGTAGTATGCCAAATCCGTTGTTTGTCATCAATTTAATTGGTGAAGGTTAAGCATAATATAATTCTTATTCTTGTTCATCCAAGTGATTAATTCCTTATTCCGGAGGTTCATCAAATTCCCGATTTCAATTGTTCATCTTCTCTTTTTCCCGGAGTTCCAATCTTTTTCAACTATTTCACCACGGAGATTCATCTAAATCGGTACAAGGATTCACCTTGTGTTTTCAACCTCTTTTTCCTTTCGTTTGATCATTCTTTGTTACCGGAGTTCTTCATGGAGGCACTACATGATGGTTTATCAAGGATTTATTTCCTTTTTGAAGTTTTCATAGAGATTCTTTTAAGGAGCTCAATCATTCTTCTTCTTGCATTCTGGAGTGCAATTCTTTTTAACTTTTCTTTTGAGATGGTGTTATGTCTTTCTTGACAATTTCCCTTCATGTTTCATGATTCAAAAGTTGTCAGGAATGAGATATTTAAACCCATCAATTTCTTCTTTGGATTTATCTTCGGTTATATTTCGCCTAAAGCTTTCCCTAACGACTGTTGCTATTTATGGTGCTTATAAATGACCCAAGTTCTTCATTTATCCTCCCGGTGATATAGTTTCTCGTCTCCCTGTAATATCAATCCATTTTTTTCCCGTGAGTGGCAGAATCTCACCTCATAGTTTTGAGTTGTTCTCCATAAGTCCACTACAAGATTACTCTTTTCGTTGTTGGTTTTTTTTTCCAACAACTACGTCCGAACCTTCTCCTAAAGATGCTTCAATCTCAATCGAGATAGAAGATATTGTTTTCCTCCTCCGTTCATTCCATTCCATTATCTCATTTCTTCCGGAGGCATTGTGATGCTGCTCTCTTCAAACCTTCTTCTGTTCTTGTCAGGTTCTTGTTCTTTTCATGCTTATCCATTTAACCGGAGTGTTGTACCCTTTTGCTCAAGTTCTTTTAATATTATCAAGTCTTGCCTAACTTCTTAACCGGAGTGGTTTCAATATATATCTTGCCCTTCAACCTCAAGGTTTTTCGCAATGTTCTTGTCCCTCTTTTCTAACGGAGTGTTTTCGACCTTGTTCACCTTCATTGTATTCTTTTCTCGAATTTGTTCAACCTCTCAAGGTTCTTTGGTTTCACTCGTTTGTCAAAGGAGCAACTTAGTTTACCTCTCCTTTTTCTCTTCTGTTGTCCCTCTGGTACCATTCTAGATCTCGGGACAAGATCCTCTCGTAGTGGTGGAGTGTTGTGACGCCCCAAGACTGATGTGCCAGGTGTCTTACAGTTTTTTTTGCTGTTGTTGCCATGTCATTTGCTTGCGTGTTGCATCTTATCATGTCATCATGTGCATTGCATCATCATGTTTAAAAACTTGCACCTGTCCCGGCCTCCTCGTTCCGTCCGTTGTCCGTTCTGAGCCCAACCACACTTGCACGCGCCCGTGGCACCTCCGAAATATTATTTTATATATGGCCGGAAATTGTTCTCGGATTGGGTTGAAAGTTGGAGTGCGGTCTTATTATAGTGTAGATAGACCGCCTGTCAAGTTTCATCGCATTCGGAGTTTGTTTGATAGCCCAACCGTTAAACTATAGCGGCAGTATAGCCGGTCTCCGGAAACAGTCGCCGGGCCTCCCTCTCTTCTCTTCTCTCAGCTCGAGACCGTCTACACAGCTCACTACCTACCGCCAGGTCCAACCAGATGTAACACCCCGGATGTAACTTTCCCTATTTGTACTCCAACTCTTGCCGTTTCCGGCGTTAAGTTATATTTATTTCCTCGGCGGGTTTTTGTCTCTGTGTGTTGTTGTCGTTGTCATGCATCTCATATCATGTCATCATGTGCATTGCATTTGCATACGTGTTCGTCTCATGCA
The DNA here is from genome assembly GCF_002162155.2 of Triticum dicoccoides. Classification (NCBI taxonomy): domain Eukaryota; kingdom Viridiplantae; phylum Streptophyta; class Magnoliopsida; order Poales; family Poaceae; genus Triticum; species Triticum dicoccoides. The sequence continues at coordinate 243,761,858 of NC_041390.1, read as the reverse complement.
TTCGAGCATTTTCCCCGTTGTCCGTTTTGCATTCCGGCGCTTCGTTCTCCTCCGGTGGTCATTTCTAGCTTTCTTTTGTGTGTGGGGATTAAACATTTACGGATTGGACCGAGACTTGCCAAGCGGCCCTGGTTTGCTACCGGTAGACCGCCTGTCAAGTTTCGTACCATTTGGACTTCGTTAGATACTCCAACGGTTAACCGAGGGACCGAAAAGGCCTCGTGTGTGTTGCAGCCCAACACCCCTCCAATTTGGCCCAAAACCCACCAAACTCTGCTCCATGTCCTAGAGCGTTCGATCACGATCGCGTGGCCGAAAACCGCACCTCATTTGGACTCTCCTAGCTCCCTCTATGCCTATATATACACCCCCTCGAAAATTTGCGGATCCCCTCTCTAAACCCTAAAAAAAATCCCTCTCTGCCGCCGCCGGACAACGTCCGCGCGAGCCAGACATGTCCGGATCCCGCCGCCTCCAACCAGCCGCTGCCACCTGTCCCCGGGGCGGGACCGCTTCGCCG
>NC_041390.1:243735625-243761185 GCF_002162155.2 Triticum dicoccoides | reverse complement strand
GCTCGAGGCCCGCCCGGCCCACGCAGGGCCCCCGCGGGCCCGTTCGCCGCCGCCCGCGCCTCCCAGCTCCCAGCGCCCCGCGCCGCCGCCTCCCTCGGCTCCGGTGGCCGGCGTAGCCGCACGCCATCGCCGCCCCGAGCCGGCGCACCCGGCTCCGCCGCCCGGCGCCCTGCCACCACCACCGCCTCGGTCCCCGTGCCGCCCCGCGCCGTTCTCCACCGGCCGGAGCCGCTCCGGCGAACTCCCTCTCTGCTGCTACAGTGATCCCAGCGAGACTACGGCGAACCTCGACATCCGCGCTGGATCTGGATCTGAAAAATCCCCTCGGTTGACTTTTCCCCCCGGAACCCTAATTTTTTGCATTCTTGCACCTGCTATATCTCCGCATCTGTAGCTCCGTTTTGGACATATAGTATATCAAAATGTTCGTCTCGATGAGTACATCATTTCATTCCATTGCATTATTTCCATTTGAGTGCATCTTCATGCACTAAATGCTGTTAGAAGGAGGCTTCGTGAGTTAATTGTCAGATCTGCTAGTTCATCTTAGACTTTTGTCATTTTTGCCATGATTATTGTGTGCATGATATGCCTGTGAGCCCTACATATGTTTTGTTAAGGATTTTATTATCTTTCCAGAGGTGCAACCCATGCATTTTTGTGATGTGTGTGGTGACTTGTGCAAGATTGCAAAGTGAGGCACCCGGTAAATCTGTTTTCAGGGACTTAGTAGTTTTCACTAAGTCTGGGATTATTTAGTTCATGATGCCATATGTTCATGCTGTTTCCTAGTGATCCGTGCCTCTTTTGAGGATGATCAGTAAAGGAGTTTTGTTAATCTTGTAGTGCTCTATCCATCCATGTCTTTGTTTGCAATTATGGAGCACCCTAGCTTGAATCAATCAAGCTCTACTTTTACTTCGTTGCGAATCTGGGCAGATCGTCAACTTGTTTGCGATTTTTCCGATGTTATTGTAGTTGATCCGTGCATGCTATGCCATTGTTCTTGCCATGTCTAGCTTGTATTTTGTGCCTTCTTTATGGGTGTATGCTTGTCTTTACATGACTTGCACCGTGGTGAGTGCATCGAGCTCGTAAACATGCCTTCGTGAGTTATGTTTCAGCATGTCCCAGTTTTCACTAAGTCTGAAAACTGATTATGTTTTTGCTATGTTCGTGTGCTTGTTAGTATATTTTGTGATCACTTTTGGCTCAAGGTCACTAAGGGACTTTTGTTAAGCTTGTTGAGTAGCTCCATGCCATGTCTTTCTTTGTCATGTTTAGGTCCTGTAGCATGTTGTTTTGTTGCTCCGAAGAGGGCTATATGATCTGAAAGTCCAGACAACTGTTAATTTCACTAACTCTGAGATCTGTTTTCCGTTTGCGTTTTTGCCATGCTTGTTTGGACCTCCTATTGGATGAATTGGCCGTAGCTCAGTGCTAGACTTTTGTTAAGCATCTTGTGTGCATCCCTGCCATGTATTTTGTTGTCATGTTTGGGTGCTGTAGCATGTTCATTTCGTTGCATTTAGATGCCTACTTGCTGTAAATCGTAGACCGGTGTCATTTTTGAATCGCTTGCCATTTCCAAACCGTAACTCCGATTCCGGCGTTCTTTATATCGTTTTCAAGCGATTTCATCCCATCTTTCTAGTGGCACCCTTGGATTTCCAAGTTGAGGCCAGGTTCATGCATTTCCTGTCATATCTTGCATTTTGCATCCAGCATCGCATCCCGCATAGCATATCATCTTTGCATCCTGTTGTTTGAGTTTGCACGTGGTTGATTGTGTCCTTGTTGCTTGTTCGTCTTGTTTGGGTAGAGCCGGGAGACGAGTTCGCTACCGAGGAGCCCGTTGAGTTTGCTTTTGAGGATCCAGTCAACTCTGACAACTGTGCAGGCAAGATGATCATACCCTCGAAATCACTACTATCTTTGCTATGCTAGTTTGCTCGCTCTTTTGCTATGCCATTGCTACGATGCCTACCACTTGCTTGAAAGCCTCCCAAATTGCCATGTCAAACCTCTAACCCACCATTGTCCTAGCAAACCGTTGATTGGCTATGTTACCGCTTTGCTCAGCCCCTCTTATAGCGTTGCTAGTTGCAGGTGAAGATTGGAGGCCGTTCCTTGTTGGAACATCTTTTATTTACTTGTTGGGATATCATTATATTGCCGTGTTATCTTAATGCATCTATATACTTGGTAAAGGGTGGAAGGCTCGGCCTCTCGCCTAGTGTTTTGTTCCACTCTTGCCGCCCTAGTTTCCGTCATATCGGTGTTATGTTCCCGGATTTTGCGTTCCTTACGCGGTTGGGTTATAATGGGAACCCCTTGATAGTTCGCCTTGATTAAAGCTTTTCCAGCAATGCCCAACCTTGGTTTTACCATTTGCCACCTAGCCTTTTCCTTCCTTTGGGTTCTGCAGACTCAAGGGTCATCTTATTTTAACCCCCCCGGGCCAGTGCTCCTCTGAGTGTTGGTCCAAACCGTCAGCCGCCGGTGGCTACCAGGGACAACTCTGGGCTGGCCTACCGGAAGTTTGGACAATCTGAGTGTGCCCTGAGAAAGAGATATGTGCAGCTCCTATCGGGATTTGTCGGCACATTCGGGCGGTGTTGCTGGACTTGTTTTAACCTGTCGAAATGTCTTGTTGTACCGGGATATCGAGTCTGATCGGTGTGTCTCGGGTGGAGGTATATTCCTTCGTTGACCGTGAGAGCTTGTCATGGGCTAAGTTGGGACTCCCCTGCAGGGATTGAACTTTCGAAAGCCATGCCCGCAGTTATGGGCAGATGGGAATTTGTTAATGTCCGGTTGTAGATAACTTGAACCTTAACTTAACTAAAATGTATTAATCGAGTGTGTTACCGTGATGGCCTCTTCTCGGCGGAGTCCGGGAAGTGGACACGGTGTTGGAGTAATGTTTGTGCAGGTTGCTCTCTGGTTTCTCGCTCGTGCTTTGCCTCCTCTTCTCGCTCTCTTTTGCGAATAAGTTAGCCACCATACTTGCTAGTCGCTTGCTGCAGCTCCAGTCATATTTTACCTTGCCTTACCTATAAGCTCAAATAGTCTTGATCGCGAGGGTGCGAGATTGTTGAGTCCCTGTGGCTCATAGATTACTATTACACCAGATGCAGGGCCTGATGATTCCACTCCAGGTGACGCGTATGAGCTCAAGTGGGAGCTCAACGAAGACTCTCAATGATACTACGTTTCCTTTCCCGATGATCAGTAGTGGTGCCCAGTTGGGGGTGATTGGGACCGTGTCGCATGTTGGGTTCTCTTTTATTTTGGCGCCGTAGTTGGGCCATGAGTGTTTGGATGATGTGATGTTATTTATGTTCTTGATTGACGTGGCAAGTGTAAGCCAACTATGTTCTCCCCTTTATTATTCATATTGTTGGGGAACGTAGCAGAAATTCAAAATTTTCCTACGTGTCACCAAGATCTATCTATGGAGAGACCAGCAACGAGTAGAAAGAGAGTGCATCTACATACCCTTGTAGATCGCTAAGCGGAAGCGTTCAAGTGAACGGGGTTGATGGAGTCGTACTCGTCGTGATTCAGATCACCGATGATCAAGTGCCGAACGGACGACACCTCCGCGTTCAACACACGTACAGCCCGGTGACGTCTCCCACGCCTTGATCCAGCAAGGAGAGAGGGAGAGGTTGAGGAAGACTCCATCCAACAGCAGCACAACGGCGTGGTGGTGGTGGAGGAGCGTGGCAATCCCGCAGGGCTTCGCCAAGCACCATGGGAGAAGAGGAGGAGAACTTGGGAGAGAGGGAGGGGCTGCACCAAAGGCATAAGGTATGTTTGGGAGGCCCTCCTACCCCACTATATATAGGGATCCCAAGGGGGGGGTGCGCCAGCCCCTAGGAGATCCAATCTCCAAGGGGGCGGCGGCCAGGGGAGGAGTCCTCCCCCCCCAAGGCACCTAGGAGGTGCCTTCCCCTGCTGGGACTCTTCCTTTAGGGTTTCCCCAGGCGCATGGGCCTCTTGGGGCTGGTGCCCTTGGCCCATGTAGGCCAAGGCGCACCCCCTACAGCCCATGTGGCCCCCCGGGGCAGGTGGCCCCACCCGGTGGCCCCCCGGGACCCTTCCGGTGGTCCCGGTACAATACCGATGACCCCGAAACTTGTCCCGATGGCCGAAACAGGACTTCCTATATATAAATCTTTACCTACGGACCATTCCGGAACTCCTCGTGACGTCCGGGATCTCATCCAGGACTCCGAACAACATTCGGTAACCACATACAAGCTTCCTTTATAACCCTAACGTCATCGAACCTTAAGTGTGTAGACCCTACGGGTTCGGGAGACATGCAGACATGACCGAGACGTTCTCCGGTCAATAACCAACAGCGGGATCTGGATACCCATGTTGGCTCCCACATGTTCCACGATGATCTCATCGGATGAACCACGATGTCAAGGACTCAATCAATCCCGTATACAATTCCCTTTGTCTAGCGGTATTTTACTTGCCCGAGATTCGATCGTCGGTATACCAATACCTTGTTCAATCTCGTTACCGGCAAGTCACTTTACTCGTTCCGTAACACATCATCCCGTGATCAACTCCTTGGTCACATTGCGCATATGATGATGTCCTACCGAGTGGGCCCAGAGATACCTCTCCGTTTACACGGAGTGACAAATCCCAGTCTCGATCCGCATAAAACAATAGATACTTTCGGAGATACCCGTAGTGCACCTTTATAGTCACCCAGTTACGTTGTGACGTTTGATACACCCAAAGCACTCCTACGGTATCCAGGAGTTACACGATCTCATGGTCAAAGGAAGAGATACTTGACATTGGCAAAGCTCTAGCAAATGAACTACACGACCTTTTGTGCTAGTCTTAGGATTGGGTCTTGTCCATCACATCATTCTCCTAATGATGTGATCCCGTTATCAACGACATCCAATGTCCATAGCCAGGAAACCATGACTATCTGTTGATCACAACGAGCTAGTCAACTAGAGGCTCACTAGGGACATATTGTGGTCTATGTATTCACACGTGTATTACGATTTCCGGATAATACAGTTATAGCATGAATAAAAGACAATTATCATGAACAAGGAAATATAATAATAATACTTTTATTATTGCCTCTAGGGCATATTTCCAACACCTATATCTCTCCATAAGTTGTCGTACCAAGAAAATGGCTTCCATGGTCGACCTCCCAGGCATGAAACCAAACTGATTTTTGGTCACGCTTGTCATTCTTCTTAAGCGGTGCTCAATGACTCTCTCCCATAGCTTCATTGTATGGCTCATCAGCTTAATTCCACGGTAATTAGTACAACTCTGAACATCTCCCTTGTTCTTGAAGATTGGTACTAATATACTCCGTCTCCATTCTTCTGGCATCTTGTTTGCCCGAAAAATAAGGTTGAAAAGCTTGGTTAGCCATACTATCGCTATGTCCCCGAGACCTTTCCACACCTCAATGGGGATACAATCAGGGCCCATCGCCTTGCCTCCTTTCATCCTTTTTAAAGCCTCCTTCACCTCAGACTCCTGGATGCACCGCACAAAACGCATGCTGGTCTCATCAAAGGAGTCATTCAGTTCAATGGTAGAACTCTCATTCTCCCCATTGAACAGCTTGTCGAAGTACTCCCGCCATCTATGCTTAATCTCTTCGTCCTTCACCAAGAGTTGGCCTGCTCCGTCCTTGATGCATTTGACTTGGCCAATATCCCTCGTCTTCCTCTCCCGGATCTTAGCCATCTTATAGATGTCCCTTTCACCTTCCTTCGTGCCTAACCGTTGGTAGAGGTCCTCATATGCCCGACCCCTTGCTTCACCAACAGCTCGCTTTGCGGCCTTCTTCGCCATCTTGTACTTCTCTATGTTGTCTGCACTCCTATCCAGGTATAGGCGTCTGAAGCAATCTTTCTTCTCTTTAAGCGCCTTCTGGACATCATCATTCCACCACCAGGCATCGTTATCTTCGCTTCTCCTTCCCCTGGACACTCCAAACTCCTCCGAGGCCACCTTACGAATGCAAGTCGCCATCTTCATCCACACATTGTCCGCATCCCCTCCTTCCTCCCAAGGGCCCTCCTTAAATACCCTCTCCTTGAACACCTGAGCTACCTCCCCCTTGAGCTTCCACCACTTCGTTCTAGCGACCTTGGCACGCTTATCCCGCTGGACACGAATCCGAAAGTGGAAGTCAGCAACCACCAGCTTATGCTGGGGTACAACACTCTCCCCAGGTATCACCTTACAGTCTAGGCACGCACGCCTATCTTCTCTTCTCGAGAGGATGAAATCAATCTGGCTAGAGTGTTGGCCACTACTAAAAGTCACCAGATGTGATTCTCTCTTTCTAAAGAGGGTGTTAGCTACAATCATGTTGTAGGCTAGAGCAAAGCTTAAGACATCTTCTCCTTCTTGATTCCTGATGCCATAGCCAAAGCCCCCATGCGCCCCTTCAAAACCTGTGTTAGATGTACCCACGTGGCCATTGAGGTCTCCTCCTATGAAGAGCTTCTCACCAATCGGTACACTCCTAACCATGTCTTCCAAGCCTTCCCAGAACTCCCTCTTGGTGTTCTCATTGTGGCCTACTTGCGGGGCATATGCGCTGATAACATTGAGAACCAGGTCCTCAGCTACCAGCTTGACCAGGATAATCCGGTCCCCACGTCTCCTGACGTCTACCACTCCATACTTGAGGCTCTTGTTGATCAAGATGCCTACGCCATTTCTGTTTGCAGCCGTCCCCATGTACCACAGCTTGAAGCCGGTATCCTCCACCTCCTTCGCCTTTTGTCCTCTCCATTGTTGGGGAACGTAGCAGAAATTCAAAAAATTTCCTACGTAACACCAAGATCTATCTATGGAGAGACCAGCAACGAGTAGAAGGAGAGTGCATCTACATACCCTTGTAGATCGCTAAGCGGAAGCGTTCAAGTGAACGGGGTTGATGGAGTCGTACTCGTCGTGATTCAGATCACCGATGATCCTAGTGCCGAACGGACAGCACCTCCGCGTTCAACACACGTACAGCCCGGTGACGTCTCCCACGCCTTGATCCAGCAAGGAGAGAGGGAGAGGTTGAGGAAGACTCCATCCAACAGCAGCACAACGGCGTGGTGGTGGTGGAGGAGCGTGGCAATCCTGCAGGGCTTCGCCGAGCACCTACGGGAGAGGAGATGTGTCACGGGAGGGAGAGGGAGGCAACCAAAGGCCTTAGGTATGATTGCTCCTCCTTTTCCCCACTATATATAGGGCCAAGGGAGAGGGGGAGGGCGCAGCCTTGCCCCCTCCTCCAAGGAAGGGGTGCGGCTAAGGATGGGGAGGAGTCCATCCTCCCCAAGGCACCTCGGAGGTGCCTTCCCCCTTTAGGACTCTTCCCTCTCCAAGTTTCCTTGCGCATGGGCCTCTTGGGGCTGGTGCCCTTGGCCCATGTAGGCCAAGGCGCACCCCCTACAGCCCATGTGGCCCCCCGGGGCAGGTGGCCCCACCCGGTGGGCCCCCGGGACCCTTCCGGTGGTCCCGGTACAATACCGATGACCCTGAAACTTGTCCCGATGGCCGAAACAGGACTTCCTATATATAAATCTTTATCTCCGGACCATTCCGGAACTCCTCGTGACGTCCGGGATCTCATCCGGGACTCCGAACAACATTCGGTAACCACATACAAGCTTCCTTTATAACCCTAGCGTCATCGAACCTTAAGTGTATAGACCCTACGGGTTTGGGAGACATGCAGACATGACCGAGACGTTCTCCGGTCAATAACCAACAGCGGGATCTGGATACCCATGATGGCTCCCACATGTTCCACGATGATCTCATCGGATGAACCACGATGTCAAGGACTTAATCAATCCCGTATACAATTCCCTTTGTCTATCGGTATGTTACTTGCCCGAGATTCGATCGTCGGTATCCAATACCTTGTTCAATCTCGTTACCGGCAAGTCACTTTACTCGTTCCGTAACACATCATCCCGTGATCAACTCCTTGGTCACATTGCGCATATGATGATGTCCTACCGAGTGGGCCCAGAGATACCTCTCCGTTTACACGGAGTGACAAATCCCAGTCTCGATCCGCATAAAACAATAGATACTTTCGGAGATACCTGTAGTGCACCTTTATAGTCACCCAGTTACGTTGTGACGTTTGATACACCCAAAGCACTCCTACGGTATCCATGAGTTACACGCTCTCATGGTCGAAGGAAGAGATACTTGACATTGGCAAAGCTCTAGCAAATGAACTACACGATCTTTTGTGCTAGTCTTAGGATTGGGTCTTGTCCATCACATCATTCTCCTAATGATGTGATCCCGTTATCAACGACATCCAATGTCCATAGCCAGGAAACCATGACTATCTGTTGATCACAACGAGCTAGTCAACTAGAGGCTCACTAGGGACATATTGTGGTCTATGTATTCACACGTGTATTACGATTTCCGGATAATACAGTTATAGCATGAATAAAAGACAATTATCATGAACAAGGAAATATAATAATAATACTTTTATTATTGCCTCTAGGGCATATTTCCAACAGTCTCCCACTTGCACTAGAGTCAATAATCTAGTTCACATCGCCATGTGATTAACACTCACAGGTCACATCGCCATGTGACTAATACCCAAGAGTTTATTAGAGTCAGTAGTCTAGTTCACATCACTATGTGATTAACACTCAATGAGTTTTATGTTTGATCATGTTGCTTGTGAGAGAGGTTTTAGTCAACGGGTCTGAACCTTTCAGATCCGTGTGTGCTTTACAAATCTCTATGTCATCTCCTAGATGTAGCTACCACGCTCTATTTTGAGCTATTCCAAATAACTGTTCTACTTGGAGCTATACTAAAAGTTGCTCCATTATACGTATCCGGTATTTCTACTCAGAGCTATCCGGATAGGTGTTAAGCTTGCATCGACATAACTCTTTACGTCGAACTCTTTATCACCTCCATAATCGAGAAAATTCCTTAGTCCACTAGTTACTAAGGATAACTTTGACCGCTGTCCTGTGATCCATTCTTGGATCACTCTTGTACCCCTTGACTGACTCATGGCAAGGCACACTACAGGTGCGGTACACAGCATAGCATACTATAGAGAGCCTATGATAAAAGCATAGGGGACGACCTTCGTCCTTTCTCTCTATTCTGCCGTGGTCGAGATTTTAAGTCTTAACTTCATACCTTACATCTCAGGCAAGAATTCCTTCTTTGACTGATCCATCTTGAACACCTTCAAGATCATGTCAAGGTACGTGCTCATTTGAAAGTACTATTAAGCATTTTGATCTATCTTATAGATCTTGATGCTTATTGTTCAAGTAGCCTAATCCAGGTTTTCCATTGAAAAACAGTTTTCAAATAACCCTATATGCTTTCTAGAAATTCTACATCATTTCTGATCATCAATATGTCAACAACATATACTCATTAGAAATTCTATAGTGCTCCCACTCACTTCTTTGGAAATACAAGTTTCTCATAAACTTTGTATAAACCCAAAATCTTTGATCATCTTATCAAAGCGCACATTCCAACTCCGAGATGCTTACTCCAGTCCATGGAAGGATCGCTGGAGCTAGCATACTTATTAGCATCTTTCGGGATTGACAAAACCTTTCAGTTGTATCACATACAACCTTTCCTCATTAAAATCGTCGAGGAAACAATGTTTTGACATCCTATCTGCAAGATTTCATAAATAATGCAGTAATCGCTAATATAATTCCAACAGACTCTTAGCATCGCTACGAGTGAGAAAATCTCATCATAGTCAACTCCTTGAACTTGTCGGAAAACATCTTAACGACAAGTCGAGCTTTCTTAATGGTGACATTTACCATCATTGTCCGTCTTCCTTTTGAAATCCATCTGTACTCATTAGCCTTACGACCATCGAGCCGTTCTGCCAAAGTCTACACTTTGTTTTCATACATGGATCCTCTCTCGGATTTTATGGCCTCAAGCCATTTATCGGAATCCGGTCCCACCATCGCTTCTCCATAGCTCGTAGGTTCATTGTTGTCTAGCAACATGACCTTCAAGACAGGATTACGTACCACTCTGAAGTAGTACGCATCCTTGTCATCCTACGAGGTTTGGGAGTGACTTGATCCGAAGTTTCATGATCAATATCATAAGCTTCCACTTCAATTGGTGTAGGTGCCACAGGAACAACTCCCTGTGCCCTGTCACACACTAGTTGAAGAGACGGTTCAATAACCTCATCAAGTCTCCACCATCCTCCCACTTAATTCTTTCGAGAGAAACTTTTCCTCGAGAAAGGACCCGATTCTAGAAACAATCCATATTGCTTTCGGATCTGAATTAGGAGGTATACCCAACTGTTTTGGGTTTCCTATGAAGATGCATTTTATCCGCTTTGGGTTCGAGCTTATCAACCTGAAACTTTTCATATAAGCGTCGCAGCCCCAAACTTTTAAGAAATGACAGCTTAGGTTTCTCTAAACCATAGTTCATATGGTGTCATCTCAACGGAATTACGTGGTGCCCTATTTAAAGTGAATGTGGTTGTCTCTAATGCCTAACCCATGAATGACAGTGGTAATTTGATAAGAGACATCATGGTACCCACCATATCTAATAGGGTGCAACTATGACGTTCGGACACACCATCACACTATGGTGTTCCAGGCGGTATTAATTGTAAAACAATTTCCACAATGTCTTAATTGTGTGCCAAAACTCGTAACTCAGATATTCATCTCTATGATCATATCATAGACATTTTATCCTCTTGTCACAATGATCTTCTACTTCACTCTGAAATTATTTGAACCATTCAATAATTCAGACTTGTGTTTCATCAAGTAAATATTCTCAACATCTACTCGAATCATCTGTGAAGTAAGAACATAACGATATTCACTGCATGCCTCAGCACTCATTGGACTGCACACATCAAAATGTGTTGCTTCCAACAAGTTGCTATCTTGTTCCATTTTACTGAAACCGAGGCTTTTCAGTCATCTTGCCTATGTGGTATGATTTGCATATCTCAAGTGATCCAAAATCAAGTGAGTCCAAACGATGCATCTGCATGGAGTTTCTTCATGCGTATACACCAATAGACATGGTTCGCATGTCTCAAACTTTTCAAAAACGAGTGAGTCCAAAGATCCATCAACATGGAGCTTCTTCATGCGTTTTATACCAATATGACTTACATGGCAGTGCCACAAGTAAGTGGTACTATCATTACTATCTTATATCTTTTGGCATGAAAATGTGTATCACTACGATCGAGATTCAATAAACCATTCAGGTTTAATACTAATCTTGATGGTAGAGGGAGCATGCGATGTTTGATCACATCAAACTTGGAAACACTTCCAACACATATCGTCAGCTCTCCTTTAGCTAGTCTCCGTTTATTCCGTAGCCTTTTATTTCGAGTTACTAACACTTAGCAACCGAACCGGTATCTAATACCCTGGTGCTACTAGGAGTACTAGTAAAGTACACATTAACATAATGTATATCCAATATACTTCTATCGACTTTGCCAGCCTTCTCATCTACCAAGTATCTAGGGTAATTCTGCTCCAGTGGCTGTTCCCCTTATTACAGAAGCACTTAGTCTCGGGTTTGGGTTCAACCTTGGGTCTCTTCACTAGAGCAGCAGCTGAATTGCCGTTTCATGAAGTATCCCTTTGTTCCCTTGCCCTTCTTGAAACTAGTGGTTTCACCAACCATCAACAATTGATGCTCCTTCTTGATTTCTACTTTTGCGGTGTCAAACATCGCGAATACCTCAAGGATCATCATATCTATGCCTGATATGTTATAGTTCATCACGAAGCTCTAGCAGCTTGGTGGCAATGACTTTGGAGAAACATCACTATCTCATTTGGAAGATCAACTCCCACTCGATTCAAGTGATTGTTGCACTCAGACAATCTGAGCACAAGCTCAACGATTGAGCTTTTCTCCCTTAGTTTGTAGGCTAAGAAAATTGTCGGAGGTCTTATACCTCTTGACGTGGGCACGAGCCTGAAATCCCAATTTCAGCCCTCGAAACATCTCATATGTTCCGCGATGTTTCGAAAACGTCTTTGGTGCCTCTACTTAAACCATTTAACTGAACTATCACGTAGTTATCAAAACGTGTATGTTCGATGTTCGAAACATCCACAAACGACGTTTGGGGTTCAGCACACTGAGCAGTGCATTAAGGACATAAGCTTTCTACTGTTCGCATAATCGCTACTATCAACTTTCAACTATATTTTCTCTAGGAACATATCTAAAACAGTAGAACTAAAGCGCGAGCTACGACATAATTTGCAAAAAGGTCTTTTGACTATGTTCAGGATAATTAAGTTCATCTTATGAACTCTCACTCAGATAGACATCCCTCTGGTCATCTAAGTGATCACATGATCCGAGTCAACTTGGCCGTGTCCGATCATCACGTGAGACGGACTAGTCATCATCGGTGAACATCTTCATGTTGATCGTATCTACTATACGACTCATGCTCGACCTTTCGGTCTCCGTGTTCCGAGGCCATGTCTGCACATGCTAGGCTCGTCAAGTTAACCCTAAGTGTTTTCGCTGTGTAAAACTGTCTTACACCCGTTGTATGTGAACGTAAGAATCCATCACACCCGATCATCACGTGGTGCTTAGAAGCGACGAACTGTAGCAACGGTGCACAGTTAGGGGAGAACACTTCTTGAAATTTTGTAAGGGATCATCTTATTTACTACCGTCGTCCTAAGTAAACAAGATGCATAAACATGATAAACATCACATGCAATCAAATAGAGTAGTGACATGATATGGCCAATATCATATAGCTCCTTTGATCTTCATCTTCGGGGCTCCATGATCATCTTGTCACCGGCATGACACCATGATCTTCATCATCATGATCTCCATCATCGTGTCTTCATGAAGTTGTCACGCCAACGACTACTTCTACTTCTATGGCTAACGCGTTTAGCAATAAAGTAAAGTAAGTTACATGGCGTTCTTCAATGACACGCAGGTCATACAAAAAATAAAGACAACTCCTATGGCTCCTGCCGGTTGTCATACTCATCGACATGCAAGTCGTGAATCCTATTACAAGAACATGATCAATCTCATACATCACATATCATTCATCACATTCTTCTGGCCATATCACATCACAAAGCATACCCTGCAAAAACAAGTTAGACGTCCTCTAATTGTTGTTTGCATGTTTTACGTGGCTGCTATGGGTTTCTAGCAAGAACGTTTCTTACCTACGCAATACCACAACGTGATATGCCAATTGCTATTTACCCTTCATAAGGACCCTTTTCATCGAATCCGTTCCGACTAAAGTGGGAGAGACTGGCACCCGCTAGCCACCTTATGCACCAAGTGCATGAATCGGTGGAACCTGTCTCACGTAAGAGTACGTGTAAGGTCGGTCCGGGCCGCTTCATCCCACAATACCGTCGAAAACAAGATTGGACTAGTAACGGTAAGCATATTGAACAACATCAACGCCCACAACTACTTTGTGTTCTACTCGTGCAAAGAATCTACGCAATAGACCTAGCTCATGATGCCACTGTTGGGGAACGTAGCAGAAATTCAAAATTTTCCTACGTGTCACCAAGATCTATCTATGGAGAGACCAGCAACGAGTAGAAAGAGAGTGCATCTACATACCCTTGTAGATCGCTAAGCGGAAGCGTTCAAGTGAACGGGGTTGATGGAGTCGTACTCGTCGTGATTCAGATCACCGATGATCAAGTGCCGAACGGACGGCACCTCCGCGTTCAACACACGTACAGCCCGGTGACGTCTCCCACGCCTTGATCCAGCAAGGAGAGAGGGAGAGGTTGAGGAAGACTCCATCCAACAGCAGCACAACGGCGTGGTGGTGGTGGAGGAGCGTGGCAATCCCGCAGGGCTTCGCCAAGCACCATGGGAGAAGAGGAGGAGGGAGAGGGGCAGGGCTGCACCAACGAGAGATCAAAATCATGTGTTATGGGCAGCCCCATGCCTCAATATATATAGGGGGAGGGGAGGGCTGCGCCCCCTTTAGGGTTTCCCACCCCCAAGGGGTGCGGCCAGCCCTAGATGGGAAAGGGGCGGCGGCCAAGGGAGGATTCCCTCCCCCCAAGGCACCTAGGAGGTGCCTTCCCCTCCTAGGACTCTTCCTTAGGGTTCCCCTTTGACCCTAGGCGCATGGGCCATGAGGGAAGTGGCGCCCCAGCCCACTTTGGGCTGGATCCCTTCCCACTTCAGCCCATGTGGCCCCCCGGGGCAGGTGGCCCCACCCGGTGGGCCCCCGGGACCCTTCCGGTGGTCCCGGTACAATACCGATGACCCCGAAACTTGTCCCGATGGCCGAAACAGGACTTCCTATATATAAATCTTTACCTCCGGACCATTCCGGAACTCCTCGTGACGTCCGGGATCTCATCCGGGACTCCGAACAACATTCGGTAACCACATACAAGCTTCCTTTATAACCCTAGCGTCATCGAACCTTAAGTGTGTAGACCCTACGGGTTCGGGAGACATGCAGACATGACCGAGACGTTCTCCAGTCAATAACCAACAGCAGGATCTGGATACCCATGTTGGCTCCCACATGTTCCACGATGATCTCATCGGATGAACCACGATGTCAAGGACTCAATCGATCCCGTATTCAATTCCCTTTGTCTATCGGTATGTTACTTGCCCGAGATTCGATCGTCGGTATACCGATACCTTGTTCAATCTCGTTACCGGCAAGTCACTTTACTCGTTCCGTAACACATCATCCCGTGATCAACTCCTTGGTCACATTGCGCATATGATGATGTCCTACCGAGTGGGCCCAGAGATACCTCTCCGTTTACACGGAGTGACAAATCCCAGTCTCGATCCGCATAAAACAATAGATACTTTTGGAGATACCCGTAGTGCACCTTTATAGTCACCCAGTTACGTTGTGACGTTTGATACACCCAAAGCACTCCTACGGTATCCAGGAGTTACACGATCTCATGGTCAAAGGAAGAGATACTTGACATTGGCAAAGCTCTAGCAAATGAACTACACGATCTTTTGTGCTAGTCTTAGGATTGGGTCTTGTCCATCACATCATTCTCCTAATGATGTGATCCCGTTATCAACGACATCCAATGTCCATAGCCAGGAAACCATGACTATCTGTTGATCACAACGAGCTAGTCAACTAGAGGCTCACTAGGGACATATTGTGGTCTATGTATTCACACGTGTATTACGATTTTCGGATAATACAGTTATAGCATGAATAAAAGACAATTATCATGAACAAGGAAATATAATAATAATACTTTTATTATTGCCTCTAGGGCATATTTCCAACACATATTACATGGGATGTTGTGAAGATTGCCTAACTTGCGACATATGCCTTCAATGCGATTATGTCTCTAAGTCGTGCCTCGACACGTGGGAGCTATAGTCGCATCGAGGGTGTTACAAGTTGGTAATCAGAGCCTTCCCCGACCTTAGGAGCCCCATTGCTTGATCGTTTTTAGCGGCCGAGTTGTGTCTAGAAAAATGTTTTGAGTCTTTAGGAATTATATATCAGAGAGTTTAGGAATTCTTTTTTACTTCCCAGTCTCCTCATCGCTCTGGTAAGGCATCCTGACGTAGAGTTTTGACTCTTCTCTTCTCAAATTTCACTAAAAAAAATTTTAGGATCACGCGGGTATCTTGGAATCGTTCCGATGGTTTTATGATGAGAACATTGTCTTGGTGCCTCCTGTCAGGGGTTTAGTGGAAGTGTCCCGGGGAGTTGAGCTCTGAGGTGTTGTCATCATAATTTTATCATTGCAGTTCTGGAATACCTGAGTTTAGTACACCAACATCGAAAATCTCTTTTATGCAGTTCGTTGGTGAGATAACCTCGACGCCACCCAGTACTGGGGCGGGAATTCAGGAGTATCGCCATAACTTGTATAACGGATGCTTTTCGAAGGTTGAGGTAGATGGTTTCCGAAGTTTTCTTGGTTATGTGTTGAAGGATGGATACAACTGGATGTAGGATTTGCTAGTTTGGGTGAGATATTATGCTTCCCCTGTATCCCCAACACCTGATTGCATAACCGGAAAGGTTCGGGAGTTTCATAGGTGGGAATTCTAGTAGCTCTAGTTCTTCTTCCACGGATATTGGTTTGAGATTGGGATTTCTTACCGATTATTTGTTCTTGATCCGTACCTTGTTGATTTATTTCTCTACCTTAACTCTACGTGGCTTCTCAATTTATGGATATGTGACCATTTCAAGAGGAATGCATTCGTTCATTTTGTTCGGATGTGAAGACTATATGTTGCAATTTTCATTCCGTTGGATTCAGCTTCAATATTTATCTATCAATGTGCTAATGGTGGTCAACCTCTTCAGGATGGCTCCTCCAACGCGCACGACTCCGAATCCTAATCCGCCACCACCTCCACCTCCTCCAGAGGCGTGGCAAGCTGTGATGGCCGCAACCAATGCAAACACACAGCTGATCATGCAAATTCTTCAAGAGCGCAATCAAGGCAGTCATGGGAATCAAGGAAGCAATCAGAGTCACTTTGCTACACTCAACCAATTCCTTGCTAACGGGCCAAAGACTTTCAGCAATTGTGTTGAGGCAACCGATGCTGACGATTGGCTTGTGGATCTGTGTAAGCATTTCGAGTGCAGTATGTTCAAGCCTGAGGACTTTGTTAAGTTCGCTTCCTTCCAACTCAAAGATCAAGCTGCAGAATGGTTCCAGCAGTACAAGGATTCCAGAGGTGGACGTGTTATCACTTGGGATGATTTCCGTCGAGATTTCTGAGCTCATCATATTCCGCAGAGCGTGGTTGAAAGCAAGCGTGAGGAATTCCGCAATCTGAAGCAAGGCTCTTTGTCTGTCTATGACTACAACAAGTTGTTCCAGAAGCTCGCCCGCTTTGCCAGGCAGGACGTCCCTGATGAGAAGAGCATGATATATCAGTTCAGGGGTGGTCTCAGAGAAGAAATTCAGCTCGCTCTTGTTCTCTTTGAGCCCTTGAGGTACGATGAGTTCTACAACATGGCACTGAAGCAAGAGGCTGCTCAGTTGAGGTGTGATGCTTCCAGGAAGAGAGTCAGAGATGTTACTCCTTCTTCCTCTACTCAAGTGGCCAAGCAGCAGAAGTTTTGGCTTCCTCCTCCCCTGTTCCGTTAGCCGTATCAGCAGAAGAGCAAAGGTGGCAGTGGTTCTTCCTACCCACCCAACCCTGGCTTTCAGAACAAGACTTCGTCTCAACCTCCAAGATCGAGTTCTCCGTATCACCGTCCGCTTTCAGGGGTCACTATGCCAACAAGTGTCTCAACCAGAGGCGTCTTCCTCCTCCTCCTCCTGTCAGATCGGCAAATACAGCTGTGGTCAAGCATAACCCCAAGCATGCCAAGGTCAATTTGATGAATGCAACTCAGGCAGAGGACTCGTCAGATGTGATCATGGGTAACCTTCCTGTTAATGATATACCTGCAAAAGTTCTTTTTGATACTGGTGCATCGCATTGCTTCATCTCGAAACCTTTTGCATCTAAGCATGAGTTGACTTCTCAAGTTATGCATAAACCGTTAGCAGTAGTCTCTCCGGATAAATGTTTGCTTACTAATCACGAGATTCCGGATATTTCTATCATGATGGGTGATTTCAAGTTTCTGGCTTCTCCAATGGTTCTTGGTAACTCAGATATTGATCTTATTCTCGGCGTGGATTGGCTTTCTAAGCACAAGGCTCAGCTTGATTGTGCAGCCAGGCAGATTCAATTAACTCATTCGTCTGAGGATGTAATTGTCTTTGCCGCTCGGGATAATACCATCCGTCTGTTTTCTCTCAATGAGAAGGGTGAATTGGATGCCATCTCTCAAATTCCAGTCGTTTGCGAATATCAAGACGTCTTTCCAGAAGAGCTCCCAGGAATGCCTCCACACTGGCCAGTTGAATTCGTTATTGAACTTGAGCCTGGCACGGAACCTGTGTGCAAACGTCCTTACAAGCTCGGACCTGAAGAGTTGAAGGAGCTAAAGAAGCAACTCGATGAGCAAGAAAGAATGGGTCTCATCCGGCCTAGTTCTTCTCCGTGGGGTTGTGGTGTTCTTTTTGTGAAGAAGAAGGATGGAACGGACCGACTTTGTGTTGATTACCGTCCAGTGAACAAGAAGACCATCAAGAACAAATACCCACTTCCCAACATCAATGAGCTGTTCGAACAACTCAAAGGTGCCCAAGTATTCTCCAAGCTTGATCTCCGTATGGGTTATCACCAGATTCGCATTCGTGAAGAAGATATTCCCAAGACAGCATTCAGAACAAGCTTTGGTTCATATGAATACACTGTCATGTCTTTTGGCCTTGCCAACGCTCCTCCGACGTTCTCTCGCATGATGAACTTCATCTTCAACGCTTACACCAATGACTTCGTTTTGGTCTATCTCAACGACATTCTGGTTTTCTCCAAGAACAAGGAAGATCATGCCAAGCACTTGCGTTTGGTTCTTGATAAGCTCAGAGAACATCAGTTCTACGCCAAGTTCTCCAAGTGTGAATTTTGGCTCGATGAGGTTCTTTATCTTGGTCATATCATCTCTTCCAAGGGCATTGCCGTGAATGAGAAGGTGTCTGCAATTGTGAATTGGGAATCTCCTCAAAACGTGAAGCAACTCCACAGTTTTCTCGGTCTCGCAAGCTATTGCCGAAGATTCGTTGAAAACTTTTCCAAGATTGCGAAGCCTCTCTCTAATCTTCTCTATAAGCACGTCAAGTACGTTTGGTCTCCGGAGTGTGACATTGCTTTGAACACTTTGAAAGAGAAATTGATCACTGCTCCAGTTCTGACTCCGCCTGATGAATCCAAGCCGTACGAGGTCTTTTGTGATGCCTCTCTCCAAGGTCTTGGCGCAATATTGATGCAAGAGAAGAAAGTTGTTGCTTATACATCTCGCCAGTTGAAGCCTAATGAGAAGAACTACCCCACTCATGATCTCGAGTTGGCGGCAGTTGTGCATGCTCTTTTGACTTGGAGACATCTTCTATTGGGAAGAAAAGTGGACATTTTCACTGATCACAAGAGTCTCAAGTACATCTTCACTCAGCCTAATCTCAACCTCAGGCAAACTCGATGGGTCGAAATGATTCAAGAGTATAATCCGAGTATCGAGTATACTCCAGGCAAGGCCAATGTGATTGCTGACGCTTTGAGCAGGAAGGCTTACTGCAACAGTCTGATTCTTAAGCCTTATCAACCTGAGCTTTGTGAAGCTTTCCGCAAACTTAATCTGCAAGTTGTTCCTCAAGGATTCCTCGCCAACCTTCAAGTCTTTCCTACCTTAGAAGACCAGATTCGCCAAGCCCAGCTTCTTGATGCTATGGTGAAAAAGGTGAAGATTGGGATTGCCAAGAGTCAGTCCAAGTACAAGTGCTACCGCCTTGATGACAAGGACACTCTCTTCTTCGAGGATCATATTGTTGTTCCCAAAAGTGATCTCCGTAAAGTGATCATGAACGAGGCTCACAATTCTCTCCTCTCCATCCACCCTGGGAGCACGAAGATGTACCAGGACCTTAAGCAAGCTTATTGGTGGACTCGAATGAAGCGCGAGATCGCTCAATTCGTGAATGAATGTGATGTCTACAGAAGAGTGAAGGCAGAACACCAAAGGCCAGCAGGTCTCCTCCAACCTCTTGCCATTCCAGAATGGAAGTTTGACCACATTGAAATGGACTTCGTGACTGGGTTTCCTAAGTCCAAGCGTGGCAATGATGCTATATTCGTTGTCATCGACAAACTCACCAAAGTGGCTCACTTTCTGCCTATCAAAGAGTCGATCTCTGCAGCTCAATTGGCGGAACTCTATACCTCTCGTATTGTCTTTCTGCACGGTATTCCTCAAGTGATCTCTTCAGACCGTGGCAGCATCTTTACCTTGAAGTTTTGGGATTCTTTTCAGAAGGCCATGGGCACGAACATCTGCTTCAGCACAGCTTTCCATCCTCAAACAAGCGGTCAAGTCGAGCGTGTCAACCAGATTCTTGAAGATATGCTCAGGGCTTGTGTGGTCTCCTTTGACATGAAGTGGGAGGATTGTCTTCCTTATGCTGAATTCTCCTATAACAACAGTTTTCAAGCAAGTTCGGGCAAGGCCCCATTTGAAATTCTGTATGGCAGGAAGTGCCGTACCCCTCTCAACTAGTCTGAGACCGGTGAACGTCAGCTTTTGGGTAATGACTTAATCACAGAAGCAGAAGAAATGTGCAAAGTCATTCGTGATAACCTCAAAGCAGCCCAATCCCGTTAGAAGAGCTACTATGATAGTAAGCACCGTGATTTGGCTTTCGAGATCGGAGATCATGTTTACCTCCGTGTCTCTCCTATGAAAGGTACTCGTCGCTTCGGTATCAAAGGGAAGCTTGCCCCTAGATACGTGGGACCTTTCAAGATTGTCAGCAAGAGAGGCGACCTCGCCTATCAACTCGAGCTTCCTTCAAACTTTGCAAATGTTCATGACGTGTTCCATGTCTCTCAGCTTCGAAAGTGCTTCAAGACTCCTGACCGCATGGTCAACTTCGAGGACATTGAGCTCCAAGAAGATCTCTCTTATCGTGAGCACCCAGTTGCTATTCTTGAAGAGACGGAACGCAAGACTCGCAACAAGTCAATCAAATTTCTCAAAGTCAAGTGGTCACACCATTCCGACAGTGAAGCTACCTGGGAATGCAAGGATCACCTCCGTTCTAAGTACCCGGCGTTCTTTCAGTCCTAGATCTCAGGACGAGATCCTTTCGTAGTGGTGGAGTGTTGTAACACCCCGGATGTAACTTTCCCTATTTGTACTCCAACTCTTGCCGTTTCCGGCGTTAAGTTATATTTATTTCCTCGGGTTCGGGTTTTTGTCTCCGTGTGTTGTTGTCGTTGTCATGCATCTCATATCGTGTCATTATGTGCATTGCATTTGCATACGTGTTCGTCTCATGCATTCGAGCATTTTCCCCGTTGTCCGTTTTGCATTCCGGCGCTTCGTTCTCCTCCGGTGGTCATTTCTACCTTTCTTTCGTGTGTGGGGATTAAACATTTCCGGATTGGACCTAGACTTGCCAAGCGGCCCTGGTTTGCTACCGGTAGACCGCCTGTCAAGTTTCGTACCATTTGGACTTCGTTTGATACTCCAACGGTTAACCGAGGGACCGAAAAGGCCTCGTGTGTGTTGCAGCCCAACACCCCTCCAATTTGGCCCAAAACCCACCAAACTCTGCTCCATGTCCTAGAGCGTTCGATCACGATCGCGTGGCCGAAAACCGCACCTCATTTGGACTCTCCTAGCTCCCTCTATGCCTATATATACACCCCCCTCGAAAATTTGCGGATCCCCTCTCTAAACCCTAAAAAAATCCCTCTCCGCCGCCGCCGGACAACGTCCGCGCGAGCCGGACGTGTCCGGATCCTGCCGCCTCCAACCAGCCGCTGCCACCTGTCCCCGGGGCGGGACCGCTTCGTCGCCGCCGCCCGAGGCCCGCCTGGCCGACGCGGGGCCCCCGCGGGCCCGTTCGCTGCCGCCCGCGCCTCCCAGCTCCCAGCGCCCCGCGCCGCCGCCTCCCTCGGCTCCGGTGGCCGGCGCCGCCGCACGCCATCGCCGCCCCGAGCCGGCGCACCCGGCTCCGCCGCCCGGCGCCCTGCCACCACCACCGCCTCGGTCCCCGTGCCGCCCCGCGCCGTTCTCCACCGGCCGGAGCCGCTCCGGCGAACTCCCTCTCTGCTGCTACAGTGATCACGGTGAGACTCCGGCGAACCTCGACATCCGCGCTGGATCTGGATCTGAAAAATCCCCTCGGTTGACTTTCCCCCCGGAACCCTAATTTTTTTGCATTCTTGCACCTGCTATATCTCCGCATCCGTAGCTCCGTTTTGGACATATAGTATTTCAAAATGTTCGTCTCGATGAGTACATCATTTCATTCCATTGCATCATTTTCATTTGAGTGCATCTTGACGCCCGAAATGCTGTTAGAAGGAGGCTTCGTGACTTAATTGTCAGATCTGCTAGTTCATCTTAGACTTTTGTCATTTTTGCCATAATTATTGTGTGCATGATATGCCTGTGAGTCCTACATATGTTTTGTTAAGGATTCTGTTATCTTTCGAGAGGTGCAACCCATGCATTTTTGTGATGTGTGTGGTGACTTGTGCAAGCTTGCAAAGTGAGGCACCCGGTAAATCTGTTTTCAGGGACTTAGTAGTTTTCACTAAGTCTGGGATTATTTAGTTCATGATGCCATATGTTCATGCTATTTCCTAGTGATCCGTGCCTCTTTTGAGGATGATCAGTAAAGGAGTTTTGTTAATCTTGTAGTGCTCTATCCATCCTTGTCTTTGTTTGCAATTATGGAGCACCCTAGCTTGAGTCAATCAAGCTCTACTTTTGCTTCGTTGCGAATCTGGGCAGATCGTCAACTTGTTTGCGATTTTTCCGATGTTATTGTAGTTGATCCGTGCATGCTATGCCATTGTTCTTGCCATGTCTAAATTGTATTTTGTACCTTCTTTATGGGTGTATGCTTGTCTTTCCATGACTTGCACCGTGGTGAGTGCATCGAGCTCGTAAACATGCCTTTGTGAGTTATGTTTCAGCATGTCCCAGTTTTCACTAAGTCTGAAAACTGATTATGTTTTTGCTATGTTCGTGTGCTTGTTAGTATATTTTGTGATCCCTTTTGGCTCAAGGTCACTAAGGGACTTTTGTTAAGCTTGTTGAGTAGCTCCATGCCATGTCTTTTTTTATCATGTTCAGGTCCTGTAGCATGTTGTTTTGTTGCTCCGAAGAGGGCTATATGATCTGAAAGTCCAGACAAGTGTTAATTTCACTAAGTCTGAGATCTGTTTTCCGTTTGCATTTTTGCCATGCTTGTTTGAACCTCCTATTGGATGAATTGGCCGTAGCTCAGTGCTAGACTTTTGTTAAGCATCTTGTGTGCATCCCTGCCATGTATTTTGTTGTCATGTTTGGGTGCTGTAGCATGTTCATTTCGTTGCATTTAGATGCCTACTTGCTGTAAATCGTAGACCGGTGTCATTTTTGAATCGCTTGCCATTTCCAAACCGTAACTCCGATTCCGGCGTTCTTTATATCGTTTTCAAGTGATTTCATCCCATCTTTCTAGTGGCACCCTTGGATTTCCAAGTTGAGGCCAGGTTCATGCATTTCCTGTCATATCTTGCATTTTGCATCCAACATCGCATCCCGCATAGCATATCATCTTTGCATCGTGTTGTTTGAGTTTGCACGTGGTTGATTGTGTCCTTGTTGCTTGTTCGTCTTGTTTGGGTAGAGCCGGGAGACGAGTTCGCTACTGAGGAGCCCGCTGAGTTTGCTTTTGAGGATCCAGTCAACTCTGACAACTGTGCAGGCAAGATGATCATACCCTCGAAATCACTACTATCTTTGCTATGCTAGTTTGCTCGCTCTTTTGCTATGCCATTGCTACGATGCCTACCACTTGCTTGAAAGCCTCCCAAATTGCCATGTCAAACCTCTAACCCACCATTGTCCTAGCAAACCGTTGATTGGCTATGTTACCGCTTTGCTCAGCCCCTCTTATAGTGTTGCTAGTTGCAGGTGAAGATTGGAGGCCGTTCCTTATTGGAACATCTTTTATTTACTTGTTGGGATATCATTATATTGCCGTGTTATCTTAATGCATCTATATACTTGGTAAAGGGTGGAGGCTCGGCCTCTCGCCTAGTGTTTTGTTCCACTCTTGCCGCCCTATTTTCCGTCATATCGGTGTTATGTTCCCGGATTTTGCGTTCCTTACGCGGTTGGATTATAATGGGAACCCCTTGATAGTTCGCCTTGATTAAAGCTTTTCCAGCAATGCCCAACCTTGGTTTTACCATTTGCCACCTAGGCTTTTCCTTCCCTTGGGTTCTGCAGACTCAAGTGTCATCTTATTTTAACCCCCCCGGGCCAGTGCTCCTCTGAGTGTTGGTCCAAACCGTCAGCCGCCGGTGGCTACCAGGGGCAACTCTGGGCTGGCCTACCGGAAGTTTGGACAATCTGAGTGTGCCCTAAGAAAGAGATATATGCAGCTCCTATCGGGATTTGTCAGCACATTCGGGTGGTGTTGCTGGACTTGTTTTAACCTGTCGAAATGTCTTGTCGTACCGGGATACCGAGTTTGATCGGTGTGTCTCGGGTGGAGGTCTATTCCTTCGTTGACCGTGAGAGCTTGTCATGGGCTAAGTTGGGACTCCCCTGCAGGGATTGAACTTCCGAAAGCCGTGCCCGCGGTTATGGGCAGATGGGAATTTGTTAATGTCCGGTTGTAGATAACTTGAACCTTAACTTAACTAAAATGTATCAACCGAGTGTGTTACCATGATGGCCTCTTCTCGGCGGAGTCCGGGAAGTGGACACGGTGTTGGAGTAATGTTTGCACAGGTTGCTCTCTAGTTTCTCGCTCGTGCTTTGCCTCCTCTTCTCGCTCTCTTTTGCGAATAAGTTAGCCACCATACTTGCTAGTCGCTTGCTGCAGCTCCAGTCATATTTTACCTTGCCTTACCTATAAGCTCAAATAGTCTTGATCGCGAGGGTGCGAGATTGCTGAGTCCCTGTGGCTCACAGATTACTATTACACCAGATGCAGGGCCTGATGATTCCGCTCCAGGTGACGCGTATGAGCTCAAGTGGGAGTTCGACGAAGACTCTCGACGATACTACGTTTCCTTTCCCGATGATCAGTAGTGGTGCCCAGTTGGGGGTGATTGGGACGGTGTCGCATGTTGGGTTCTCTTTTATTTTGGCGCCATAGTCGGTCCATGAGTGTTTGGATGATGTAATGTTATTTATGTTCTTGATTGACGTGGCGAGTGTAAGCCAACTATGTTCTCTACTTTATTATTCATATTACATGGGATGTTGTGAAGATTGCCTAACTTGCGACATATGCCTTCATGCATCTCATATCATGTCATCATGTGCATTGCATTTTCATACGTGTTCGTCTCATGCATTCGAGCATTTTCCCCGTTGTCCGTTTTGCATTCCGGCGCTTCGTTCTCCTCCGGTGGTCATTTCTACCTTTCTTTCGTGTGTGGGGATCAAACATTTCCGGATTGGACCTAGACTTGCCAAGCGGCCCTGGTTTGCTACCGGTAGACCGCCTGTCAAGTTTCGTCCCATTTGGACTTTGTTTGATACTCCAACGGTTAACCGAGGGACCGAAAAGGCCTCGTGTGTGTTGCAGCCCAACACCCCTCCAATTTGGCCCAAAACCCACCAAACTCTGCTCCATGTCTTAGAGCGTTCGATCACGATCGCGTGGCCGAAAACCGCACCTCATTTGGACTCTCCTAGCTCCCTCTATGCCTATATATACACCCCCTCGAAAATTTGCGGATCCCCTCTCTAAACCCTAAAAAAATCCCTCTCCGCCGCCGCCGGACAACGTCCGCGCGAGCCGGACGTGTCCGGATCCCGCCGCCTCCAACCAGCCGCTGCCACCTGCCCCCGGGGCGGGACCGCTT
>NC_041390.1:243731125-243735124 GCF_002162155.2 Triticum dicoccoides | reverse complement strand
CGCCATCGCCGCCCCGAGCCGGCGCACCCGGCTCCGCCGCCCGGCGCCCTGCCACCACCACCGCCTCGGTCCCCGTGCCGCCCCGCGCCGTTCTCCACCGGCCAGAGCCGCTCCGGCGAACTCCCTCTCTGCTGCTACAGTGATCACGGTGAGACTCCGGCGAACCTCGACATCCGCGCTGGATCTGGATCTGAAAAATCCCCTCGGTTGACTTTCCCCCCGGAACCCTAATTTTTTTGCATTCTTGCACCTGCTATATCTCCGCATCCGTAGCTCCATTTTGGACATATAGTATTTCAAAATGTTCGTCTCGATGAGTACATCATTTCATTCCAGTGCATCATTTTCATTTGAGTGCATCTTGATGCCCGAAATGCTGTTAGGAGGAGGCTTCGTGAGTTAATTGTCAGATCTGCTAGTTCATCTTAGACTTTTGTCATTTTTGCCATAATTATTGTGTGCATGATATGCCTGTGAGTCCTACATATGTTTTGTTAAGGATTTTGTTATCTTTCCAGAGGTGCAACCCATGCATTTTTGTGATGTGTGTGGTGACTTGTGCAAGCTTGCAAAGTGAGGCACCCGGTAAATCTGTTTTCAGGGACTTAGTAGTTTTCACTAAGTCTGGGATTATTTAGTTCATGATGCCATATGTTCATGTTGTTTCCTAGTGATCCGTGCCTCTTTTGAGGATGATCAGTAAAGGAGTTTTGTTAATCTTGTAGTGCTCTATCCATCCATGTCTTTGTTTGCAATTATGGAGCACCCTAGCTTGAGTCAATCAAGCTCTACTTTTGCTTCGTTGCGAATCTGGGCAGATCGTCAACTTGTTTGCGATTTTTCCGATGTTATTGTAGTTGATCCGTGCACGCTATGCCATTGTTCTTGCCATGTCTAGCTTGTATTTTGTGCCTTCTTTATGGGTGTATGCTTGTCTTTCCATGACTTGCACCATGGTGAGTGCATCGAGCTCGTAAACATGCCTTCGTGAGTTATGTTTCAGCATGTCCCAGTTTTCACTAAGTCTGAAAACTGATTATGTTTTTGCTATGTTCGTGTGCTTGTTAGTATATTTTGTGATCCCTTTTGGCTCAAGGTCACTAAGGGACTTTTGTTAAGCTTGTTGAGTAGCTCCATGCCATGTCTTTCTTTGTCATGTTCAGGTCCTGTAGCATGTTGTTTTGTTGCTCCGGAGAGGGCTATATGATCTGAAAGTCCAGACAAGTGTTAATTTCACTAAGTCTGAGATCTGTTTTCCGTTTGCGTTTTTGCCATGCTTGTTTGAACCTCCTATTGGATGAATTGGCCGTAGCTCAGTGCTAGACTTTTGTTAAGCATCTTGTGTGCATCCCTGCCATGTATTTTGTTGTCATGTTTGGGTGCTGTAGCATGTTCATTTCGTTGCATTTAGATGCCTACTTGCTGTAAATCGTAGACCGGTGTCATTTTTGAATCGCTTGCCATTTCCAAACCGTAACTCCGACTCCGGCGTTCTTTATATCGTTTTCAAGCGATTTCATCCCATCTTTCTAGTGGCACCCTTGGATTTCCTGTCATATCTTGCATTTTGCATCCAGCATCGCATCCCGCATAGCATATCATCTTTGCATCGTGTTGTTTGAGTTTGCACGTGGTTGATTGTGTCCTTGTTGCTTGTTCGTCTTGTTTGGGTAGAGCCGGGAGACGAGTTCGCTACCGAGGAGCCCGTTGAGTTTGCTTTTGAGGATCCAGTCAACTCTGACAACTGTGCAGGCAAGATGATCATACCGTCGAAATCACTACTATCTTTGCTATGCTAGTTTGCTCGCTCTTTTGCTATGCCATTGCTACGATGCCTACCACTTGCTTGAAAGCCTCCCAAATTGCCATGTCAAACCTCTAACCCACCATTGTCCTAGCAAACCGTTGATTAGCTATGTTACCGCTTTGCTCATCCCCTCTTATAGCGTTGCTAGTTGCAGGTGAAGATTGGAGGCCGTTCCTTGTTGGAACATCTTTTATTTACTTGTTGGGATATCATTATATTGTCGTGTTATCTTAATGCATCTATATACTTGGTAAAGGGTGGAAGGCTCGGCCTCTCGCCTAGTGTTTTGTTCCACTCTTGCCGCCCTAGTTTCTGTCATATTGGTGTTATGTTCCCGGATTTTGCATTCCTTACGCGGTTGGGTTATAATGGGAACCCCTTGATAGTTCGCCTTGATTAAAGCTTTTCCAGCAATGCCCAACCTTGGTTTTACCATTTGCCACCTAGCCTTTTCCTTCCCTTGGGTTCTGCAGACTCAAGGGTCATCTTATTTTAACCCCCCCGGGCCAGTGCTCCTCTGAGTGTTGGTCCAAACCGTCAGCCGCCGGTGGCTACCAGGGGCAACTCTGGGCTGGCCTACCGGAAGTTTGGACAATCTGAGTGTGCCCTAAGAAAGAGATATGTGCAGCTCCTATCGGGATTTGTCGGCACATTCGGGCGGTGTTGCTGGACTTGTTTTAACCTGTCGAAATGTCTTGTTGTACCAGGATACCGAGTCTGATCGGTGTGTCTCGGGTGGAGGTCTATTCCTTCGTTGACCGTGAGAGCTTGTCATGGGCTAAGTTGGGACTCCCCTGCAGGGATTGAACTTTCGAAAGCCGTGCCCGCGGTTATGGGCAGATGGGAATTTGTTAATGTCCGGTTGTAGATAACTTGAACCGTAACTTAACTAAAATGTATCAACCGAGTGTGTTACCGTGATGGCCTCTTCTCGGCGGAGTCCGGGAAGTGGACACGGTGTTGGAGTAATGTTTGCGCAGGTTGCTCTCTAGTTTCTCGCTCGTGCTTTGCCTCCTCTTCTCACTCTCTTTTGCGAATAAGTTAGCCACCATACTTGCTAGTCGCTTGCTGCAGCTCCAGTCATATTTTACCTTGCCTTACCTATAAGCTCAAATAGTCTTGATCGCGAGGGTGCGAGATTGCTGAGTCCCTGTGGCTCACAAATTACTATTACACCAGATGCAGGGCCTGATGATTCCGCTCCAGGTGACGCGTATGAGCTCAAGTAGGAGTTCGACGAAGACTCTCAACGATACTATGTTTCCTTTCCCGATGATCAGTAGTGGTGCCCAGTTGGGGGTGATTGGGACTGTGTCGCATGTTGGGTTCTCTTTTATTTTGGCGCCGTAGTCGGGCCATGAGTGTTTGGATGATGTAATGTTATTTATGTTCTTGATTGACGTGGCGAGTGTAAGCCAACTATGTTCTCCCCTTTATTATTCATATTACATGGGATTTTGTGAAGATTGCCTAACTTGCGACATATGCCTTCATGCATCTCATATCATGTCATCATGTGCATTGCATTTGCATACGTGTTCGTCTCATGCATTCGAGCATTTTCCCCGTTGTCCGTTTTGCATTCCGGCGCTTCGTTCTCCTCCGGTGGTCATTTCTACCTTTCTTTCGTGTGTGGGGATTAAACATTTCCGGATTAGACCTAGACTTGCCAAGCGGCCCTGGTTTGCTACCGGTAGACCGCCTGTCAAGTTTCGTACCATTTGGACTTCGTTTGATACTCCAACGGTTAATCGAGGGACCGAAAAGGCCTCATGTGTGTTGCAGCCCAACACCCCTCCAATTTGGCCCCAAACCCACCAAACTCTGCTCCATGTACTAGAGCGTTCGATCACGATCGCGTGGCCGAAAACTGCACCTCATTTGGACTCTCCTAGCTCCCTCTATGCCTATATATACACCCCCTCGAAAATTTGCGGATCCCCTCTCTAAACCCTAAAAAAATCCCTCTCCGCTGCCGCCGGACAACGTCCGCGCGAGCCGGACGTGTCCGGATCCCGCCGCCTCCAACCAGCCGCTGCCACCTGTCCCCGGGGCGGGACGCATCGCCGCCGCCGCCCGAGGCCCGCCCGGCCCACGCGGGGCCCCCGCGGGCCCGTTCGCCGCCGCCCGCGCCTCCCAGCTCCCAGCGCCCCGCGCCGCCGCCTCCCTCGGCTCCGGTGGCCGGCGCCGCC
>NC_041390.1:243725833-243730621 GCF_002162155.2 Triticum dicoccoides | reverse complement strand
CGCCCTGCCACCACCACCGCCTCGGTCCCCGTGCCGCCCCGCGCCGTTCTCCACCGGCCGGAGCCGCTCCGGCGAACTCCCTCTCTGCTGCTACAGTGATCCCGGTGAGACTCCGGCGAACCTCGACATCCGCGCTGGATCTGGATCTAGATCTGAAAAATCCCCTCGATTGACTTTCCCCCCGGAACCCTAATTTTTTTGCATTCTTGCACTTGCTATATCTCCGCATTCGTAGCTCCATTTTGGACATATAGTATATCAAAATGTTCGCCTCGATGAGTACATCATTTCATTCCATTGCATCATTTTCATTTGAGTGCATCTTGATGCCCGAAATGCTGTTAGAAGGAGGCTTCGTGAGTTAATTGTCAGATATGCTAGTTCATCTTAGACTTTTGTCATTTTTGCCATAATTATTTTGTGCATGATATGCCTATGAGTCCTACATATGTTTTGTTAAGGATTTTGTTATCTTTCCAGAGGTGCAACCCATGCATTTTTGTGATGTGTGTGGTGACTTGTGCAAGCTTGCAAAGTGAGGCACCCGGTAAATCTGTTTTCAGGGACTTGGTAGTTTTCACTAAGTCTGGGATTATTAAGTTCATGATGCCATATGTTCATGCTGTTTCCTAGTGATCCGTCCCTCTTTTGAGGATGATCAGTAAAAGAGTTTTGTTAATCTTGTAGTGCTCTATCCATCCATGTCTTTGTTTGCAATTATGGAGCACCATAGCTTGAGTCAATCAAGCTCTACTTTTGCTTCGTTGCGAATCTGGGCAGATCGTCAACTTGTTTGCGATTTTTCCGATGTTATTGTAGTTGATCCGTGCATGCTATGCCATTGTTCTTGCCATGTATAGCTTGTATTTTGTGCCTTCTTTATGGGTGTATGCTTGTCTTTCCATGACTTGCCCCGTGGTGAGTGCATCGAGCTCGTAAACATGCCTTCGTGAGTTATGTTTCAGCATGTCCCAGTTTTCACTAGTCTGAAAAATGATTATGTTTTTGCTATGTTCGTGTGCTTGTTAGTATATTTTGCGATCCCTTTTGGCTCAAGGTCACTAAGGGACTTTTGTTAAGCTTGTTGAGTAGCTCCATGCCATGTCTTTCTTTGTCATGTTCAGGTCCTGTAGCATGTTGTTTTATTGCTCCGAAGAGGGCTATATGATCTGAAAGTCCAGACAAGTGTTAATTTCACTAAGTCTGAGATCTGTTTTCCGTTTGCGTTTTTGCCATGCTTGTTTGAACCTCCTATTGGATGAATTGGCCGTAGCTCAGTGCTAGACTTTTGTTAAGCATCTTGTGTGCATCCCTGCCATGTATTTTGTTGTCATGTTTGGGTGCTGTAGCATGTTCATTTTGTTGCATTTAGATGCCTACTTGCTGTAAATCGTAGACCGGTGTCATTTTTGAATCGCTTGCCATTTCCAAACCGTAACTCCGTTTCCGGCGTTCTTTATATCGTTTTCAAGCGATTTCATCCCATCTTTCTAGTGGCACCCTTGGATTTCCAAGTTGAGGCCAGGTTCATGCATTTCCTGTCATATTTTGCATTTTGCATCCAGCATCACATCCCGCATAGCATATCATCTTTGCATCGTGTTGTTTGAGTTTGCACGTGGTTGATTGTGTCCTTGTTGTTTGTTCGTCTTGTTTGGGTAGAGCCGGGAGACGATTTCTCTATCGAGGAGCCCGTTGAGTTTGCTTTTGAGGATCCAGTCAACTCTGACAACTGTGCAGGCAAGATGATCATACCCTCGAAATCACTACTATCTTTGCTATGCTAGTTTGCTCGCTCTTTTGCTATGCCATTGCTATGATGCCTACCACTTGCTTGAAAGCCTCCCAAATTGCCATGTCAAACCTCTAACCCACCATTGTCCTAGCAAACCGTTGATTGGCTATGTTACCGCTTTGCTCAGCCCCTCTTATAGCGTTGCTAGTTGCAGGTGAAGATTGGAGGCCGTTCCTTGTTGGAACATCTTTTATTTACTTGTTGGGATATCATTATATTGCCATGTTATCTTAATGCATCTATATACTTGGTAAAGGGTGGAAGGCTCGGCCTCTCGCCTAGTGTTTTGTTCCACTCTTGCCGCCCTAGTTTCCGTCATATCGGTGTTATGTTCCCGGATTTTGCGTTCCTTATGCGGTTGGGTTATAATGGGAACCCCTTGATAGTTTGCCTTGATTAAAGCTTTTCCAGCAATGCCCAACCTTGGTTTTACCATTTGCCACCTAGCCTTTTCCTTCCCTTGGGTTCTGCAGACTCAAGGGTCATCTTATTTTAACCCCCCCCCCCCGGGCCACTGCTCCTCTGAGTGTTGGTCCAAACCGTCAGCCGCCGGTGCCTACCAGGGGCAACTCTGGGCTGGCCTACCGGAAGTTTGGACAATCTGAGTGTGCCCTAAGAAAGAGATATGTGCAGCTCCTATCGGGATTTGTCGGCACATTCGAGCGGTGTTGCTGGACTTGTTTTAACCTGTCGAAATGTCTTGTTGTACCGGGATACCGAGTCTGATCGGTGTGTCTCGGGTGGAGGTCTATTCCTTCGTTGACCGTGAGAGCTTGTCATGGGCTAAGTTGGGACTCCCTTGCAGGGATTGAAATTTCGAAAGCCGTGCCTGCGGTTATGGGCAGATGGGAATTTGTTAATGTCCGGTTGTAGATAACTTGAACCTTAACTTAACTAAAATGTATCAACCGAGTGTGTTACCGTGATGGCCTCTTCTCGGCGGAGTCCGGGAAGTGGACACGGTGTTGGAGTAATGTTTGCGCAGGTTGCTCTCTAGTTTCTCGCTCGTGCTTTGCCTCCTCTTCTCGCTCTCTTTTGCGAATAAGTTAGCCACCATACTTGCTAGTCGCTTGCTGCAGCTCCAGTCATATTTTACCTTGCCTTACCTATAAGCTCAAATAGTCTTGATCGCGAGGGTGCGAGATTGCTGAGTCCCTGTGGCTCACAGATTACTATTACACCAGATGCAGGGCCTGATGATTCCGCTCCAGGTGACGCGTATGAGCTCAAGTGGGAGTTTGACGAAGACTCTCAACGATACTACGTTTCCTTTCCCGATGATCAGTAGTGGTGCCCAGTTGGGGGTGATTGGGACCGTGTCGCATGTTGGGTTCTCTTTTATTTTGGCGCCGTAGTCGGGCCATGAGTGTTTGGATGATGTAATGTTATTTATGTTCTTGATTGACGTGGCGAGTGTAAGCCAACTATGTTCTCCCCTTTATTATTCATATTACATGGGATGTTGTGAAGACTGCCTAACTTGCGACATATGCCTTCAATGCGATTATGTCTCTAAGTAGTGCCTCGACATGTGGGAGCTATAGTCGCATCGAGGGTGTTACACCTGACCTCTCTTGTCAGCCCGCGGCCCTCCTCGCGCGCGCGTCCGAAAATTGTCCCGAACCCGACCCGGGAAGTCATCACCGTTGGGTCCGGATCATCCCCAAACGTCTACAAAACATCACCATTTCTTTATTTGGACTTCCTAGTCTATTTTCTCGACCGCTCAATTTTAATTGGAGGGACGGATTAGCCCCTAAACTCTCCCTCTTTCCTTATATATATACTCCTTAGTCTAAATCTAGACCAAACCCTATTTTCTAGGGATCCTCCCCTATCCACTCGTCGCCGCCGCCACTCCAATGGATCCACTTCGGGATCCATCCCGCATCCACCTCATGTTCATCCACCCACCAACCAGAGCAGCGATTGTCCTTGCCTGCCCGCACCCCACCGAGATCCATCTCCACCAACCGGACTCCACCCAAGCCTTCCCCTCGATCCACCTCGTCCCCGTGCCCGAGATCCACTCCTCCAACACGCTCGGCCTCCACCATCTTCTCGCGAGGACTCGCTCCAGCTTCCTCTGCCGCATCAAGAACGGCGACCAAAACTTGAACCCAGTCATCGTCGTCATCCAGGCAGTCCCCATCCGACGCGCCCCTTCTTATCCTTCTCATGCTCATCCCGTTTCCCCTCTCTGAACCCTTTGTTTTCTGCCCATCTGCTGCAGGAGCAGCTACGCCCTGGCCAGGAGCATGCCGTGGGCGCCTCCGCTGTCCGACCTCGCCTCTGTCTCGACTTCGCTGTGCTCCTCCCCTGCCCAGAGCCCGACCGCGACCATCACCCGACGCCGGCAAGAAGCAACAGAAGCTCCCGCATCCCCTCGTTCCTGAGCCTGTCGTCCTCCACAGACCATGAACCCAGCCGTCTCCATCTTCTTCACGGAGGTTGCCTCGCTTGCCCTGTCGTTGGACGCCGCCGTTGTCGGACGCTGCCATCGTCCTCCTCGACCCCCCCATCCAGATCCGCTCGCTGCCGCCCCGTTCTGCCGTTCCTCGAGGTCCCTGCACCTTCCAGCGCCGCTGCTGCCACAATTCCATCGCGCCGTCCTCGGCTTCCACTTCAACGAGCAGCAGGAGCACCACTCATCGTCGTTGACTGCAGCCGCACGTGGACTCCCGCGCCTTGGGCCGCCTTCGGTTGCCAAGGTCCAGCCCGCTCCAGATCCAGCCGGCCTCTGCCAAGTCACCGCTGCCTTCAGCCCTCGTCGTTGCTAGAGTTTGCGCCGCCGCTGCTCTACTTCTGCTTCTTGTCGAGAAGAGGGTGCGCCTCCTCTGCATCGAACGGGGCCGCTCCAACACCGCTGACTCCTCCAGCAAGGCCGGCCCAGCATCAGCGCTTGATGATCGCACCCAAGCCCAGCATCGCCCCCCTGCAGGCCTTCCCTCTCCACCAGTTGGGCCAAGGCCCGGTGGTGAGCAGCCACCAAC